>NC_090026.1:129562251-129659751 GCF_037176765.1 Anolis sagrei | reverse complement strand
TATCATTAGGTGCAAAGACCCATGCCCCAGCTCATCTCCTCTACTTGCCCACGTTTGTTATTGTTGTTATTGTTGTTGCTATTGTTGTTGTTGTTATTAGATGCAAAGACACATCCCTCCAGCTCGTCTCCTCTTCTTGCCCACTTTTGGCATTGTTATTTTGGCTATTGTTGTTGTTAATATCATTAGGTGCACAGACCCATGTCTCAGCTCATCTCCTCTACTTGCCCACTTTTGGTATTGCTATCGTTGCTGTTGCTATTAGGTGCAAAGACACATCCCTCCAGCTTGTCTCCTCTTCTTGCCCACGTTTGTTATTGTTATTGTTGTGCTGTTGCTATTGTTGTTGTTATTAGGTGCAAAGACACATCCCTCCAGCTCATCTTCTCTTCTTGCCCACTTTTGGCATTGTTATTTTGGCTATTGTTGTTGTTATTATCATTAAGTGCAAAGACCCATGTCCCAGCTCATCTCCTCTACTTTCCCACTTTTAATATTGTTATTGTTGTTGTTGCTATTGTTCTTGTTTTTGTTGTTATCATTATTATAAGGTGCAAAGACTCATCCTCTAGCTCATCTCCTCTTCTTGCCCACTTTTGGTACTGTTATTGATATTGTTATGATCATTATTATTAGATGCAACGACCCAATCCCTCCAGCTCTTCTCCTGCCTTCCTCTTCTTTTGACGTTATGTTCTTGTGTGTATTTATTTCTTTTTAAAGGATGCCATTGACCCCGCTTTGGTGCCAAGGTCAAAGCTCCAGAAGCTGTCATCGGAAAGAAAGAAAAAGCCTGCGAGGCCAACTTGGAGGTTTGGGGCATACACCCCTTTCCGTGGCGTTGGGAAAAGAAACAAACAAACATCTTTTTTCCTTAATGCAGCCATGAGGCCTACGATTCATCATTGAGCACCTTTCCGGGAGAATTCCTCTTTTCCAATCTTTACATTTGTAGGAATGTTTCCTTCACTGTTGAAGGATTTACAACTCTCGGCATCCCATTGCATTGAGCCATGGCAGTCCAAGTGGTGCCAACCTGCATTCATTCTATAGTGTAGATGCATTCAAAGTAGGATCGACATGTTATAGATCTGGATATGTATGTACCATTGTTTGCATGTTAAGCTCTCTCTTTTCTCATTGAAACCGGTTCTGCATGACAAAATTTGCCTAGAATTGATTAATGGAGACCACTGTTTTGTCTCGTAAAAATAAACTCCATGCTTTTCCACCCAATGTTGAGGTCTGTCTTTATGTTTGAATGTTGGACTTGGGGGGCATCTACACCAGGTATGGGTAAATCCAGGCCCTTGGGCTCTTTTCCCAGGGTCTCCTCTCTCTCACTATCCTATCCTTCCTTCTCACTTTCTTTCCTCTTTCCCTGCCTTCCTTACCTCCCTCTTTCTCCCTCCCTTCTTCCCTTTCGCCCTTTCGCCCCTCCCTCCCTCCCTCCCTTCCTTTTGTCTTTCCTTCCTCCTACCTTCCTTCCCTCCCCTCCCTCTTTTTCTTTCCTTCCTTCCTTCCTTCCTTCCTTCCTTCCTTCCTTCCTTCAATCCTTCCTTCCTTCCTTCCTTCCCTCCCTCCCTTTTGTCTTTCCTTCTTTATTTCTTTCCTCCTTCCTTCCTTCCCTCCCCTCCCTCTTTCTCCTTCCATCCTTCCCTCTTTCTTCCCTCCCCTCCCTCTTCTTCCTTCCTTCCTTCCTTCCTTCCTTCCTTCCTTCCTTCCTTATTTCTTTTCTCCTTCCTTCCTTCCTTCCTTCCTTCCTTCCTTCCTTCCTTCCTTCCTTCCTTCCTTCCTCCCCTCCCCTCCCTCTTTCTCCTTCCATCCTTCCCTCTTTCTTCCCTCCCCTCCCTCTTCTTCCTTCCTTCCTCCTTCCTTCCTTCCCCCCTCACTCTTCTTCCTTCCTTCCTTCCTTCCTTCCTTCCTTCCTTCCTTCCTTCCTTCCTTCCTTCCTTCCCTTTTGTCTTTCCTTCTTATTTCTTTCCTTCTTTTCTTCCTTCCTCCTTCCTTCCTTCCCTTTCCTACCCTCCCTCTTTCTCCTTCCATCTTTCCCTCTTTCTTCCCTCCCCTCCCTCTCCTTCCTTCCTTCCTTCCTTCCTTCCTTCCTTCCTTCCTTCCTTCCTTCCCTTTTGTCTTTCCTTTCTTCTCTCCTTTATCCTTCTCTTCTTTCCATTCTTCCCTCCACCCCTCTTTTCTCTTTTTCCATCCTTCTGTTCCACCCTTCCTTCCTTTTTGTCTTTCCTTCCTTCCCTTTTACCGCCCTCCTTCCCTCTCTTCCTCTTTCTCCCTCCCTCCCTTCCCTTTTGTCTTTCCTTCCTTCTTTCTTTCCTTTATCCTTCTCTTCCCTCCATTCTTCTCTTCCTCCCTCCCTTTCTTCTCTTTTTTCATCATTCTGTTCCCTCTTTCCACCTTTCCTTCCTTTTCGTCTTTCTTTCCTTCTCTTTTACCTCCCTCCTTCCCTCTCTTCCTCTTCCTTCCCACCCTCCCTCCCTTTTGTCTTTCCTTCCTTCTCTTTCATTTATCCTTCTCTTCCTCTCTACCTCTCTTCCTTCTTTTTTCCTTCCTCCTTCCCTTCCATCGTTCCATTCCATTCTTTCATCCTTCCTTCCTTCCCTCTTCCCTCCCTCCTTTCCTCTCTCCCTCTTTCTTCTTTCCTTCCTTCTTTACTTCTCTCTTTCCTTCCTCCTTCCCCTCCTCCTAGCAGGGAGTGCTAGCATGCCGGCCCCAACTTAGAAAGTTTGCCCATGCCTGATCATTATGGGACTAATGCAGTTTGACACCACTTTTGACCATAGAAGCACAGGATTTCTAGTTTGTTGAGGGACTCTTGGGCAAAGAAGACCTTGCAAAACTACAACTACCAGGATTCTATAGCATTGACACCAAGTGTACCTATTTAAAGGAATCTTTATTTTCTGAGCAACTGTAGCTGACCACTAGATGTCAGGAAGGGACCGCATTGCAGTTCAACACTGATGTTCCAAAGCAGAATCAAAAGCCCTGAAAATAGGGATATATTGTATTGGCCATACAATACATATGCAGCCAATTCCACAAAGCATCATGCAAAGAGAGTAAAGATCCTGGAAGTTGTAGTTTCTTTCTTCTCTTCTCAAGGTACCTCATGAAGCTACAGCTCCCATTGAGCCATGGCAGTTAAAGTGGCATCGAACTGCATTAATTCTGCAGTGTAGATGGATCCCACATGTGTTGATAAATGGGGAGGGTGCAGGTAGCTTTCTATGGCGACGGCAGGTGAGTGATGCTCTGCAAGTGAGTGATACTATGCATTGGATACACACACACACACAAATTCTATGAGTCCTAACAATGCTAAAGGGGACTTTCCAAATGAGAGGAGCAGATGCTTCATCGGCCATCTCTCCATCACTCACAGATGGCCATAAAAAAGGAATCCAGCCAATGACCAGAAATGCTTAGCTTGCCTTTAAATTAATTAATGTGGATTGACACCCCCCCCCCCCCCACTCCCCAGGTAGATATATAGTGAATGTGGCTGGGTCTTTTAAGGAGAGGAAAAGCCCAACTACATTCTAGAGCTGTTTTGGGTCATGACTGAGAGCAGAAAGGATTACTACTACTACTACTACTATTCTACTATTACTAGATACAAGGACCAATTCCTCTAGCTCACCTCCTCCTCTTTATTATTATCCTTGTTATTATTAGTATTAGTATTAGATGCAAAGACTTTTGGAATTGTTGTTGTTGTTACTATTACTACCAGAAGCGGCCCTAGGTAATTTTCAACGGTAAGCAAACAATATTTTGCCCCCCCCCCCCCCAACCAATCACTGATATATATTTTCTGTTGGTCTTGGGAGTACTGTGTGCCATATTTGGTTCAGTTCCATCATTGGTGGAGTTCAGAATGCTCTTTGATTGTAGGTGAACTACACCCCAGTAACTACAACTCTCATATGTCAAGGTCTATTTTCCCCCAAGAGCGCCTCAAGAGCGCCCCTGGGCAAAATCAACTATACTGCAAATGCTTACTTTGCGTAATGGGTTGAGCCATCCCTGATTACTACTATTACTAGATGCAAGGACCTATCCCTCTAGCTCAGTGATTCTCAACCTGGGGTCCCCAGATGTTTTTGGCCTTCAACTCCCAGAAATCCTAACAGCTGGTAAACTGGCTGGGGTTTCTGGGAGTTGTAGGCCAAAAACATCTGGGGACCCCAGGTTGAGAACCACTGCTCTAGCTCATCTCCTCCTCTGCCTACTTCTGGAATTGTTGTTGTTGTTCCTGAAATATGAACTAGTTGGATCTTCTCGTGGTCCAAGGCACACTCAAAATTTTCCTCCAGCACCACATTATTATTACTATTACTATTAGTATTATCTGAACTAATAGTAATAGTAATAATTTAAAAAGTTGTTGTTACTATTACTACTATTACTAGATGCAAGGACCTATCCCTCTAACTCATTTCCTTCACTTGCCCACTTTATTATTATTATTATTATTATTATTATTATTACTACAATTAGTATTAGTATCAGATGCAAAGACCCATCCCTCCAGCTCATCTCCTCCTTTGCCCACTTTTGGAATTCTTCTCCTCCTTCTTCTTCCACAGCTGAGGGGCCACCACTGAGAAGGCCCTGTCTCTCATCCCCACCAAACGTACTTGTGATGAAGGTGGTAACGAGAGCAGGGCCTCCCCAGATGATCTTAACGTCCTAGATGGTTCATAAAGGGAGATGCGTTTGGACAGGGAAGTTGGGCCAGAACCGTTTAGGGCTTTATAGGCTAAAGCCAACACTTTGAATTGTGCCCGATAGCAAACTAGCAGCCAGTGGAGCTGGCGCAGCAGAGGAGTCGTTGTTGCTGTTGTTACTATTACTACTATTACTAGATGCAAGGAGCTATCCCTCTAGCTCGTTTCCTCCTCTTGCCCACTTTTTTATTATTACTATTACTATTAGTTCAGATAATACTAATAGTAATAGTAATAATGATGTGGTGCTGGAGGAAAATTTTGAGTGTGCCTTGGACCACGAGAAGATCCAACTAGTCCATACTTCAGGAAATAAAGCCTGACTGCTCATTGGAGGGAAGGTGATTAGAGGCAAAGATGAAGTCCTTTGGCCACATCATGACAAGACAGGAAAGCTTAGAGAAGACAATGATGCTGGGGGAAAGGGAAGGACCAAGAGCAAGGTGGATGGATGGTATCCTTGAAGGGACTGGCTTGACTCTGAAGGAGCTGGGGGTGGCCATGGCCGACAGGGAGCTCTGGTGTGGGATGGTCCATGAGGTCATGAAGAGTCAGAAGCGACTGAACGAATAAACAACAACATTAGTATTAGTATCAGATGCAAAGATCCATCCCTCCAGTCATCTCCTCCTTTGCCCACTTTTGGAATTGTTGTTGTTGTTGGGTTGTTGTAGGTTTTTCCGGGCTATATGGCCATGTTCTCGAGGCATTTTCTCATGACGTTTCGCCTGCATCTATGACAAGCATCCTCAGAAGTAGTGAGATTGTTGTTGTTGTTGTTGTTACTATTACTGCTATTACTAGATGCAAGGACCTATCCTTCTAGCTCGTCTCCTCCTGTTTCCCGTTGTTGTTGTTGTTGTTAGATTGCAAAGATCCATCCTTGTTTCATTCTTTGTCCATTGTGTTGTTGTTGTTGTTGTTGTTGTTGTTATAGGGACATTTTCATGACATTCTCAGCCCCAGGTAATTTTAGGTCCCTTTTCTTAAAACGGAGTGTTTGTGTGCATTTACACTGCAGAATTAATGCAGTCTGGCACCTCTTTGACTGCCAAGTCTCCATAGCCCCAAAGTAACTTTCCTACGAGTTGGAGGCTAAATATGAGACACTGTAAATCAGTGCAGTTTGGCACCCTTTTGACTGCCAGGATGACATAGCCCCAGTGTAACTTTCCTATGAGTTGGAGGCTAGATATGAGACACTAGAATTAATTCAGTTTGCATCTACACTGCAGAATCAATGCAGTTTGGCACCCCTTTGACTGCCAGGATGACATAGCCCCAAAGTAACTCTACCATGAGTTGGGGGTTAGATATTGGACACTGTAGAATCAATCAATGGGGGCTGTAGTTCTTAGTGAAAGAAACATGGACGTGACATCTTTTCCCCAGGGGATTAATCTTGCCTTCCTTTAGAGAACTGGAACTCTCAAGGATCAAGACACTATAGATAACTCGAAATAGGCTTTATTGTTCACAATGAGTTATCTTTCTTAAGCATAAACTTGATGTTCCAAAGGGGGTAAAGAAAATATACATTACAGTCTCTGGAGTCTTGGGTCCAAGGAGTTTTCCAGCTGAGAAGCTTTCCAAGTTCCCTCTTTCTCAATGGCTGTGAAAGTCGGAACATTCACAACCCCAGTCCAATGGCCTATATTGAAGGCACAAAGTCTTCCTCTTGATGCCAAAGGACTGGTTTCAACATCCTCCAGGTGAGCTGGGCATGAAGTATGAATCTTAAGAGCACAAACTTAAGAATTGGTGATAAGAGATGACTTGTCTGAGGACTTTAGAGCCAAGTCTTTCTCACGTCCATCTGCTGAGTTGTTTGATGGTGGAATGAAAAAGAAAGCACTGCCCTCCTCCCTAGAAAGGGATGGAGTCAAGCAATTGAGCTGGGGGAGCAATTCAGCCAGTGCAAAACAACACTGATAGAAAGCTGCAGATAACCAAAAAATTCAACTATATATTTATATACAAGTGGTGCCAGATGCGCCGTCACAGCCCCAAAGTAACTTTCCTATGAATTGGAGGCTAGATATGGGACTCTGTAGAATCAATGCAGTTTGCATCTACACTGCAGAATTAATGCAGTTTGGCATTCCTTTGACTGCCAGGATGACATAGCCTCAAAGTAACTTAACTATGAGTTGGAGGCTAGATATGGGACTCTGTAGAATCAATGCAGTTTGGCACCCCTTTGACTGTCAGGATTCCATCACTCCAAAGTAACTTTCCTATGAGTTGGAGGCTAGATATGAGATGCTGTAGAATTAATTCAGTTTGCATCTACACTGCAGAATTAATGCAGTTTGGCACCCCTTTGACTGCCAGGATGACATAGCCCCAAAGCAACTTAACTATGAGTTGGAGGCTAGATATGAGACACTGTAAAATCAATGCAGTTTGGCACCTTTTTGACTGTCAGGATGATATAGCCCCAAAGTAACTTTCCTATGTGTTGGAGGCTAGATATAGGACCCTGTAGTATTAATTCAGTTTGCATCTACATTGCAGAATCAATGCAGTTTGGCACCCTTTTGACTGCCAGGATGACATAGCCCCAAAGTAACTTAACTATGAGTTGGAGGCTAGATATGAGACACTGTAAAATCAGTGCAGTCTGGCACCTTTTTGGCAGCCAGGATTCCACTGCTCTAAAGTAACTTAACTATGAGTTGGAGGATAGATATGGGACACTGTAGAATCAATGCAGTTTGCATCTACACTGCAGAATCAATGCAGTTTGGCATTCCTTTGAAAGCCAGGATGACATAGCCCCCAAGTAACTTTCCTATGAGTTGGAGGCTAGATATGAGACACTGTAAAATCAATGCAGTCTGGCACCTTTTTGACAGCCAGGATTCCACTGTTCTAAAGTAACTTAACTATGAGTTTGGAGGCTAGATATGGGACACTGTACAATCAATGCAGTTTGCATCTACACTGCAGAATCAATGCAGTTTGGCACCCCTTTGACTACCAGGATGACATAGCCCCAAAGAAACTTTCCTATGAGTTGGAGACTAGATATGGGACACTGTAGAATCAATGCAGTTTGCATCTTCACTGCAGAATTACTGGTTTGGCATCCCTTTGGCTGCCAGGATGACATAGCTCCAAAGTAACTTTCCTATGAGTTGGAAGCTAGATGTGGGATGCTGTAAAATTAATTCAGTTTGCATCTACATTGCAGAATTAATGCAGTTTGGCATCCCTTTGACAGCCAGGATGACATAGCCCCCCAAGTAACTTTCCTATGAGTTGGAGGCTAGATATGGGACGCTGTAGAATCAATGCGGTTTGAATCTACATTGCAGAATTAATGCAGTTTGGCACCCCTTTGACTGCCAGGATGACATAGCCCCAAAGTAACTTAACTATGAGTTGGAGGCTAGATATGGGATGCTGTAGAATTAATTCAGTTTGCATCTACATTGCAGAATCAATGCAGTTTGGCACCCTTTTGACTGGCAGGATTCCATTGCTCCAAAGTAACTCAACTGTGAGTTGGAGACTAGATATGAGACACTGTAAAATCAATGCAGTTTGGCACCTTTTTGACTGTCAGGATGACATAGCCCCAAAGTAACTTTCCTATGAGTTGGAGGCTAGATATGGGACTCTGTAAAATCAATGCAGTTTGCATCTATACTGCAAAATTAATGCAGTTTGGCACCCCTTTGACTGCCAGGATGACATAGCCCCAAAGTAACTTAACTATGAGTTGGAGGCTAGATATGAGACACTGTAGAATTAATGCAGTCTGGCACCTTTTTGACAGCCGGGATTCCACTGCTCTAAAGTAACTTGACTATGAGTTGGAGGCTAGATATGAGACACTGTAGAATTAATGCAGTCTGGCACCTTTTTGACAGCCGGGATTCCACTGCTCTAAAGTAACTTAACTATGAGTTGGAGGCTAGATATGAGACACTGTAGAATTAATGCAGTCTGGCACCTTTTTGACAGCCGGGATTCCACTGCTCTAAAGTAACTTGACTATGAGTTGGAGGCTAGATATGAGACACTGTAGAATTAATGCAGTCTGGCACCTTTTTGACAGCCGGGATTCCACTGCTCTAAAGTAACTTAACTATGAGTTGGAGGCTAGATATGAGACACTGTAGAATTAATGCAGTCTGGCACCTTTTTGACAGCCGGGATTCCACTGCTCTAAAGTAACTTGACTATGAGTTGGAGGCTAGATATGGGACACTGTAGAATCAATGCAGTTTGCATCTACACTGCAGAATCAATACAGTTTGGCACCCTTTTGACTGCCAGGATTCTGCTGTTACGGCTATACCAGGAGCTCCAACTTTATTTGCTTTGTATTAAATGCTTGTTTGCAGTCCAAGGTTTCAGGGACTCTGCAGATAGGTGGCTTCCTTTGGTTGCAGTCATAAGGCAGGCTTCCTGTCCATCATTGTTAAGTTTTGGTTCCGCCCCTTGCTCAGGGCAATTGGGAAGGGAGCCATTTTTAGTTAGTCTCAGCAAGGAAAACTAACGTATAGGACGTGTGCAAGCTTCCCCTCAACAAAAACTTCAACCCTTAAGACTTTCCGGGGGAGAACAGTCTTAAGAGCACCCAAAGATTTCCGGGGAGGCAGTCTTAAAGCTTTGAGGAATTTCGGAGGATGAACAGTTTGGAAGACCAAAGAACTTCATCTGGAGTATATCCAAGCTCTTACTGGTAGGTTCACTCGGTGCTTCGAGATGCAGTTTGACCCGGTAGCGGAGCCCACATCAGTAAGGGTTAGATTACAGTCAGCCTGGGAGAAGTTAAAAAGGGATTTTCCTTTAAAGTAAAGAATCAGTTGTTGAAGACAGTTGCCTGTCCTTCGTGGGCAAGTTTAGGAAGCCACCAGTTGCAAAAAGCCTGGATGCATTTGTTTAGCTTTATTGAAGACAAGAGAAGTTTCTGTTTGATTGTTCATTAATAAAGGACTTTGTTATACTTCATAAGCCATCTAAAGATCATTTGTGGTGGAAAACCTCTGAGAACTCCTCTTCGGGGGGCCCTGGCTTCCTGCTAGGCTCAAGTCCCACGTCCTATTTAAAAGCAATTATTTACAGGCCCAGCGCGCGACAGAACAACACTGCAGAACCAATGCAGTTTGGCACCCCTTTGACTGCCAGGATTCCATCTCTCCAAAGTAACTTTCCAGTGAATTGGAAACTAGATATGGGATGTTGTTAAATCAATGCAGTTTGCATCTACACTGCAGAATCAATGCAGTTTGGAACCCCTTTGACTACCAGGATGACATAGCCCCAAAGAAACTTAACTATGAGTTGGAGACTAGATATGGAACACTGTAGAATCAATGCAGTTTGCATCTACACTGCAGAATTAATGCAGTTTGGCACCTCTTTGACTACCAAGACTCCATAGCCTCAAAGTAACTTTCCCATGAGTTGGAGGCGTAGATATGGGATGAGGGCCAATGTTTGCTCCTTTTGGCAAGTTGTTCCCGACCTCTGATCCTCCTTTGGCTTCAACGAGCCCCTCTGCAATATAATTCCCCACTAAAAAGAGATCATCTGAGATCTGGGGGGCTATTAAACAGAGGGCCACTGATTTATTGTGGCTTTCCGCCTCGATCGAGCTTTTATTTCTCTCCTATCGACTTTATGCCTGGACAGCCGACAAGATAATAAAACTCGTAGCCTCAAAGAGATCACCTCCCTTCATGGCTGGCTTCTTTCCCTGCTACTTTGGTCTCCATTAAAATCAGGGTGGTTTTTTTTGCAAAGTACATTTCCCTATTCAGAATTATAGCCTCGTTTCCATTTGGAGAATGTAGGGGTGCTTAAGTAGAATGAGAGGTTTAATCAAAACCCACGCGTTTCTCTCCTTTCCTGGCAAACGGTGTGGCAAATAGCCACTATCTCACGGCTAGGCTTCAGTGAAGAGGGTCTTGAGCTGGAGACCCTTGAGGACATCTAGTCTAGCACCATCCTGCTCTATTACACTATATAATGAAAAAATAATTATTACTTTGAAAGAAACTTCATTTTTTGTGCCCCAAACTACAGCTCATAATAATAATAATAATAATAATAATAATAATAATAATAATAATAAGTGGACTCTGGATGGCCATGTGCCAGGAGGGCTTGGATAGAATCATAGAATCAAAGAGCTGGAAGAGACCTCCTGGGGCATCCAGTCCAACCCCATTCTGCCAAGAAGCAGGAATATTGCATTCAAATCACCCCTGACAGATGGCCATCCAGCCCCTGTTTAAAAGCTTCCAAAGAAGGAGTCTCCACCACACTCCGGGGCAGAGAGTTCCACTGCTGAACGGCTCTCACAGTCAGGAAGTTCTTCCTCATGCTCAGATGGAATCTCCTCTCGTAGTTTGAAGCCATTGCTCCGCATCCTAGTCTCCAGGGAAGCAGAGAACAAGCTTGCTCCCTCCTCCCTGTGGCTTCCTCTCACATATTTATACATGGCTATCACATCTCCTCTCAGCCTTCTCTTCTTCAGGCTAAACATGCCCAGCTCCTTAAGCCGCTCCTCATAGGGCTTGTTCTCCAGACCCTTGATCATTTTAGTCGCCCTCCTCTGGACACATTCCAGCTTGTCAATATCTCCCTTGAATTGTAGTGCCCAGAATTGGACACAATATTCCAGGTGTGGTCTAACCAGAGCAGAATAGAGCATGGGGAGCATGACTTCCCTAGATCTAGACACTATGCTCCTCTTGATGCAGGCCAAAATCCCATTGGCTTTTTCTTGCCACCGCTCACATTGTTGGCTCATGTTTAACTTGTTGTCCACGAGGACTCCAAGATCTTTTTCACACGTACTGCTCTCGAGCCAGTCCTCGTCCTCCATTCTGTCTCTTTGCATTTCGTTTTTCCTGCCTAAGTGGAGTATCTTGCATTTGTCAGTGTTGAACTTCATTTTGTTAGTTTTGGCCCATCTCCCTAATCTGTCAAGATCGTTTTGAATCCTGCTCCTGTCCTCTGGACTATTGGCTCTCCCTCCCAATTTGGTGTCATCTGCAAACTTGATGATCCTGCCTTCTAGCCCATCATCTAAGTCATTAAGAAAGATGTTGAACAGGACCGGGCCCAGGACGGAACCCTGCTTGTGGCACTCCGCTCGTCACTTCTTTCCGGGATGAAAAGGAAGCATTGCAGAGAATCACCCTCTGGGTTCATCCATTTAACCAATTACAGATCCACCTCACCGTAGTTTTGCCTAGCCCACATTGGACTAGTTTCCTTGCCAAGGGTCTTGAGCTGGAGACCCTTGAGGACTTCTAGTCCAGCACCATCCTGCTCTATTACACTATATAATGAAAAAATAATTATTATGTTTCTGGTTTTAAAAGTGTTATTTCCTGTTCAATTGTGGGGTACTTACTTTGAAAGAAACTTCATTTTTGTGCCACCAACTACAGCTAATAATAATAATAATAATAATAATAATAATAATAATTAGAGGCTGGATAGCCATGTGCCAGGAGGGCTTGGATAATTTATTCCTGCCTGGCAGGAGACCTCTTCCAGCTCTATGATTCTATTATTCTACAACAACAACAACAACAACAACAACAACAACAAAATCAGAGCCTGGATGGCCATCTTTTAGGAGAACTTGGATGGTGTCTTCCTGCCTGGCAGACCTTTGGGGTCTCTTCCAATTGTATGATACTACAGCAATCATCATCATCATTGTTCTGTTGCACGCTGGGCTTGAAACAAATTGCTTTTAAAACAGGACGTGCAACTTTAGCCCAGCGGGAAGCCAGGGGGCCCGAAGAGAAATTCTTAAGGATTTTCACCATAAACAGTCTCTAGAGGGCTTGTAAAATATAACAAAGTCTTTTATTGGTGAACAAACAACAGAAACTTCTTTTGTCTTCAAAAGGTTAAACAGGGGAGGGCGACTAACATGATCAAGGGTCTGGAGAACAAGCCCTATGAGGAGCGGCTTAAGGAGCTGGGCATGTTTAGCCTGAAGAAGAGAAGGCTGAGAGGGGATATGACAGCCATGTATAAATACGTGAGAGGAAGCCACAGGGAGGAGGGAACAAGCTAGTTTTCTGCTTCCTTGGAGACTAGGACGCTATGAAACAATGGCTTCAAACTACAAGAGAGGAGATTCCATCTGAACACGAGGAAGAACTTCCTGACTGTGAGAGCCGTTCAGCAGTGGAACTCTCTGCCCCGGAGTGTGGTGGAGGCTCCTTCTTTGGAAGCTTTTAAACAGAGACTGGATGAATGTATTGTCGAAGGCTTTCATGGCTGGAATCACTAAGTTCTTGTGGGTTTTTTCGGGCTATATGGCCATGTTCTAGAGGCATTTCTCCTGACGTTTCGCCTGCATCTATGGCAAGCATCCTCAGAGGTGAGGTCTGTTGGAACTGGGGGAAAAGAGACTGGATGGCCATCTGTCAGGGGTGATTTGAATGCAATATTCCTGCTTCTTTCAGAATGGGGTTGGACTGGATGGCCCAGGAGGTCTCTTCCAACTCTTTGATTCTATGATTCTATTCTATGTACTCAATGAAGTCCATAAGTCACACTTCTCTACTAAAGTCCAAACAGCAGCATACATGCATCCACCTCCACTGAGGTCTGATACAAACCGGATACAAAATGGAGTCCTGTGTCTGAAGCCCTTCCCACACCAAAGAGGAATAGTCAAACTGGCAAGCCAAAAGGTATATACAACATAGGACAACAATTATACACATTTACAAGCAGTTAGTGAAGGCTTGGAATATTACTATTTCCAACAGAAACTTCTTTTTGAATAAGATGAGGTTGGAATAAATAGGCAACGCATCCGGAAAATTAGACCTGGAAATTGAAAATCAATGGCAAGGATGTCGGGGGCAAAACACTGCTGGGAAAATCTGCTTGATCACCCACTGGGCTCGGAAGACGATGATCCGTTTCTCCTTTGTGGGTTTAATCGCAGAAATTAGCTACTTGGCCGGTCTTGGAGCAGCCGGAGCCAATTTGTGGGGCTCCGATGTGATGATGTGACTTTTCTATTATACGAGTCATCCTTCTGTACGTACACACAGGCCCAGCATCTGTGGATTTGACCAACTGCAGCTTGAGACTATTCAACTAAAAGTAGCCCTTGACTTGCCTTATGTGTCGGCCTACCCTGCGGCGCCCTTTTTGCAGATCCTCAGCCTCTCATTGGACTCGTTCCCCATTTGATATGAGGGACGCATTATATAATATTGCAATTGCAACATTTCCAGCATAGCTCAAATGGCAGACCTCGTCAAAACAATTCAGGCTTGATGTCAGCTATGGAAATTGCTCACAAAAGCAGATTTTTGATTCTTATTTTACACCAGTAATGGAAAAACCAGCTGATCCCTAATCCATCTAAAACACAAACGTGCGCCTTTCACCTTAAGAACAGACAAGCATCCCGAGCTCTGAGGATTATTACCTGGGAAGGAATCCCACTGGAGCATTGCAGCACACCCAAGTACCTGGGAGTCACTCTGGACCGTGCTCTGACCTACAAGAAGCACTGCCTGAACATCAAGCAAAAAGTGGGTGCTAGAAACAATATCATACGAAAGCTGACTGGCACAACCTGGGGATCACAACCAGACACAGTGAAGACATCTGCCCTTGCGCTATGCTACTCTGCTGCTGAGTACGCATGCCCAGTGTGGAACACATCTCACCACGCTAAAACAGTGGATGTGTCTCTTAATGAGACATGCCGCATTATCATGGGGTGTCTGCGCCCTACACCACTGGAGAAATTACACTGCTTAGCCGGTATTGCACCACCTGACATTTGCCAGGAAGTAGGAGCCAATAGTGAAAGGACCAAGGCAGAGACATCTCCAGCTCATCCCTTGTTTGGGTATCAGCCAGCACATCAATGACTTAAATCAAGAAATAGTTTTCTTAGATCTACAGAGACACTCGCTGGAACACCTCAGCAAGCAAGAGTTCAAAAGTGGCAGGCCCAAACCCAGCACCTCAATCCATGGGTGATACCCAATGAGAGACTCCCCCCTGGGCACACAGAAGACTGGGCGACTTGGAAGGCGCTGAACAGACTGCGCTCTGGCACCACGAGATGCAGAGCCAACCTTAAGAAATGGGGCCACAAAGTGGAATCCACGGCATGCGAGTGCGGAGAAGAGCAAACCACTGACCACCTGCTGCAATGTAACCTGAGCCCTGCCACATGCACCATGGAGGACCTTCTTGCGGCAACACCAGAGGCACTCCAAGTGGCCAGATACTGGTCAAAGGACATTTAATCAACTACCAAGTTTGCAAAATTTCGTGGTTTTTTTATCTGTTTGTTTTGTTCTGTTAGAAATCTAACACAATGGTCTGGTTGCTGATGACACGATAAATAAACCAGTAATGGCACTCTCCTCTGGAGACATCTGGACCTCGCAACCACTTCTTTTGTTATCCTTTGCAGGGATAGGATTGAAACAGCAATCTTATTGCATTTCCCAAGCTGAGGACGTTATCACACTGGAGAATGAATGCACTTTAAACTTGGTTGCTGCCTCCTGCAGAATTCTGGGGTTTGTAGTTTAGGGAGAAACCTTTAACACCCTCACTAAACTACAGACCTCAGAATTCTGCAGGAAGTAGAAACCGGATTTAAAGTGGAACTATTCTCTAGTGTGATTGATGTGGAGTGTGTTGGTATGGCTGTACCAGGAGCTCCAACTTCCTTTTCTTTCTTTGAGTATTTGCATGTATTCCAAAGTTCCATGCATTTTCCAATAAGGTGGCTTCCCTTGGTTTGCGGCCACCTGCCTATCATTGTTGGATTTTTGAGTTCCGCCCCTTTCCCCAGGGTTCGGGAAGGAAAGGGACCCATTTTAGCTCAGTCTTACAGTTGAAAGCTTAGCTACAGGACGTGAATCAGCTCCATCCGTAGAGAAGCTTAGTTTCTTACGAAATTCCGGGGGAAAACAGTTCCAAAGGACTCCAGCTGGAGAATCTACAAAGCCTTGACTGGTAGGTCTAATCGGGACCCAAGAAGCAGTTTGGAGCTGGAAGTAGAGCCCACACCAGCAAAGTTTAGAAAGTTGATTGCTCAAGGAGGGGTTAAAAAGGGTTTTCCTTGTTAAAGAAAAGAAACAGTTCACGAAGCCAGTTGCCTGTCCCTTGTGGACAAGATTAAGAAAGCCACCAGTTGATTCAAAGCCTTGAAGTATTTGTTTGACCTGTTGAAGATCTGAGAAGTATTTGATTGTTTTGTTGAAGACCTAAGCAATAATAAAGGACTTTGTTAAACTTTTCAAGCTACTAAAGACTCTGTATAGGAAAATCCTTAGGGCCTCTCACTCGAGGCACCCCGGCTTCCCACTGGGCACAAAGAGCACGCCCTGTTCAAAAGCCAATTGCTATAGGCCCAGTGCATGACAGCACATGGAGATATTGCAGCAGCAGCAGCAGCAGCAACAACAACAACAACAACAAAATCAGAGCCTGGATGGCCATCTGTTGGGAGAGCTTGGATGGTGTCTTCCTGCCTGGCAGAAAAAGGGTCAGACCTTTGGGGTCTCTTCCAACTGTATGATTCTACAGCAATCATCATCATCATCATCAGAGTCTGGATGGTCATCTGTTGGGAGGGCTTGAATTGTGTCTTCCTTGGGATCTCTTCCAACTCTAGAATTCCATATCTCCCACTGGAGCATCCAATTCCCTAAAGGTTGAGGGGTCTCTATCCAACCCAATTTTGAAACCTCCAAGGACTGAAAGTCTGCCACCTTCCAAGGGAGCCTTGCTCATGACTCCTTTGCCATGACTTTTTTTTTTGCGTTGTGCCCCAATTTTTCAGGCTCCCTGCATGAGTTGCCTCCATTGAGAACCTCACAATATTGCCTTGTCTTTGTTGCTTGTTTTGTGGAACGCTTCCATCAGGAGCTCCCTCTTTCCTTTGTTGTTTGGCTTCAAAATTGCAGGCGACTGTGTGGTGACCCCACTTTTGTGGAAGCGTTTTGCTTTCAAAGGACTCCTAATTGTGCCAGCAAAATGAATAGTTCCCGCAGATGGATTCCCCCCCCCCCCCTTTAGATTGCACAGGTTTGCTTGCTTTTTTTTATTTGGGTAGAGATTAATGTGTGACTAGCATCAAACAGTTCAGCTAGATGAAAGCTTTGTCTCTTTGTTACTAGGGGGAGAGGGGGAAGCATTAGAAGTTGTATTTTTTGTAGATCTGTCCCCACAAAACTGATATAGGTGAGTGAGCGGCAAATCAGAGAAGTGGCAAACTTCCAAGACACTCTCCGTGGTGCTGAATAGGTTTCGAGCTCCATATCCTTTAGGGCAGTGTTTCTCAACTTGGGGTTTGGGACCCCGGGGGGGGGGGGGGTCATGAGGGAGTGTCAGATGGGTTGCCAAAGACCATTAAAAACACAGTATTTTCTGTTGGACATGGGGGTTCTGTGTGCCAAGTTTGGACCAACTCTCTCATTGGTGGGTTTCAGAATGCTCTTTGATTGTAGGTGAACTATAAATCCCAACAACTACAACTCCCAAATGTCAAGGTTTATTTTCCCCAAAGTCATCCAGTGTTCAAATTTTGCATATTGAGTATTCATGCCAAGTTTGGTCCAGATCCATCATTGTTTGAGTCCACAGTGCTCTCTGGATGTAGGTGAACTACAACTCCAAAACTCAAGATCAAGGTCCACCAAACCCTTCCAGTATTTTCTGTCGGTCATGGAAGTTCTGTGTGTCAAGTTTGGTTCAATTCCATTGTTGGTGGAGTTCAGAATGCTCTTTGATTGTAGGTGAACTATAAATCCCAGCAACTACAACTATCAAATGACAAAATCATTCCCCGCAACCCCTCTAGTATTCACATTTGGGCATATAGAATATTTGTGTCAAATTTGGTCCAGTGAAGGAAAATACATCCTGCCTATTAGATATTTACATCGTAACAGTAGCAAAGTTGCAGTTAGGAAGTAGCAACAACAATAATTTTATGGTTGGGGGTCACCACAACATGAGGAACTGTATTAAGGGGTTGTGACATTAAGAAGGTTGAGAACCACTGACCTAAACGCTTCAGTAGGTGTGTGACCACATGTCCATTAGAGCTGTATTTTCAACCAGTTTTACACTATTATGTTACAGCAGTCATGGGCAAACTTGGGTCTTTTCTCCAGGTGTTTTGGACTTAAACTCCCACAATTCCTAACAGCCTACCGGCTCTTAGGAATGGTGGGAGTTGAAGTCCACAACACCTGGAGAGAAGGCCCAAGTTTGCCCATGCCTGGTGTAGATGCAGCCAGAGACCATTCCTTGCTGTCAGGCTGGAAGAAGACTCTCCTTGTCACCGTTTGTGCCTCTTGCGGCTTTCCATCGGCCGCATAGCTTTTGACAAACGAGGCTCTCCGGCATTCCTCCCGGCAGAGAGCTGTTCTGGTTGCAACAGGCTTTGATTCATTAGAGCCAACCGGTATTTATTTTCCTTTGCGGCCACCTCCTGCCCGCCTCCCTCCATCTCTTTCTCTGGCCAAGCATCACCTCTCCCTTGGCAGGCGCAGAGGGTTCCCTCCGGGGTCTTGTTGAGCAAATGGGCACCGCTTTCGTGCCCTAATAAAAAAGGAATCCTTTAATTGAGTCACTCACTATGACCGAAAAATGGAAATGAGAAGCCACAGTCACGAAATGAATGCAACAAGGGAAGTTTCTCCCCTCTTTCTCGTTCTGCGCCTTCAAGTCGTTACCAACTTATGGATCACCTGGCTTTGTATTGCATTTGGCCCCATTTTACACTCCGCAAGTCCAGAGATTCTGAGATGTATTGCTAAGGACTATTTTTTTTTTGTTATCCATACAGTTCATAGAATCCTAAAGTTCTAGGTGCCCTTACTGCCTATTACAGGGAAAAACAGCTGATCCCTAATCCATCTAAAACACAGACATATGCTTTTCACCTCAAGAACAGACAAGCATCCTGAGCTCTGAGGATTATTACCTGGGAAGAAATCCCCTGGAGCATTGCAGCGCACCTAAATACCTGGACCGTTCTCTGACCTACAAGAAGCACTGCCTGAACATCAAGCAAAAAGTGGGCGTTAGAAACAATATCATACAAAAGCTGACTGGCACAACCTGGGGATCACAACCAGACACAGTGAAGACATCTGCCCTTGCGCTATGCTACTCTGCTGCTGAGTATGCATGCCCAGTGTGGAACACATCTCACCATGCTAAAACAGAGGATGTGGCTCTTAATGAGACATGCACCCTACACCACTGGAGAAATTACACTGTCTAGCTGGTATTGCACCACCTGACATCCGCTGGGAAGTAGCAGCCAATAGTGAAAGGACCAAGGCAGTGACATCTCTGGCCCATCCCCTGTTTGGGTATCAGCCAGCACGTCAATAACTTAAATCAAGAAATGATTTTCTAAGATCTACAGAGACACTCGCTGGAACACCTCAGCCAGCGAGAGTCCAAAAGCGGCAGGCTCAAACCCAGAACCTCAACCAATGGCTGAGACCAAATGAGAGACTCCCCCCTGGGCACACAGAGGACTGGGCGACCTGGAAGGCGCTGAACAGACTGCGCTCTGGCACCACGAGATGCAGAGCCAACCTTCAGAAATGGGGCCACAAAGTGGAATCCACGACATGCGAGTGTGGAGAAGAGCAAACCATTGACCACCTGCTGCAATGCAACCTGAGTCCTGCCACATGCACCATGGAAGACCTCCTTGCGGCAACACCAGAGGCACTCCAAGTGGTCAGATACTGGTCAAAGGACATTTAATAGAATGCTAAGTTTGCAAACTTTGCATTTTGCCTGTTTGTTTGTTTGTTTTGTTAAAAATGTAATACAAATGTCTGGTTGCTCCTGACATGATAAATAAATAAATCCTAAAGTTGGAAGAGACGCCAAAAGACATCCAATCTAACCTCATTTTGCCAGGCTGTGACACACAATCCAATCCCTCCTGATAGATGGCTATCCAGACTTTGCTTAAACCTCCAAAAGGAGACTCCAGTGGATTATCAGGAAGCATATTGTGTGTCTTGCTTATACACACACACACACACACACACACACACACACACACACACACACATACTAGCCGTCCCCTGCCATGCGTTGCTGTGGCCCATTCTATTGTTGGTGGGGTTCAGAATGCTCTGTGATTGTAGGTGAACTATAAATCCCAGCAACTACAACTCCCAAATGTCAAGATTCTATTTTCCCCAAACTCCACCAGGGTTCACATTTGGGCATATTGAGTTTGATCCAGATCCATCATTGTTTGCGTCCACAGTGATCTCTGGATGTAGGTGAACTACAACTCCAAAACCAAAAGACACTGCCCACCAAACCCTTCCAGTATTTTCTGTTGGTCATGGGAGTTCCAGGTGCCAAGTTTGGTTCAATTCCATCATTGGTGGAGTTCAGAATGCTCTTTGATTGTAGGTAAACTATAAATCCCAGCAACTATAACTCCTAAATGACATAATTTTTTGAATGAAGGACACACATTGGGTTGTTAGGTGTCTTGTGTCCAAATTTGGTGTCAATTCGTCCAGTGGTTTTTGAGTTCTGTTAATCCCACAAACGAACATTACCTTTTTCAAATAACCCGGGCATCGCTGGGTAGCCAAGCTAGTGTGTGTGTGTGTGTGTGTGTATGCGTATATATATATCCTTCCATCCAATGACATTTCAGGTTATAGCGAGTGCCATGAACATGTCTCCCAACACATTCCAATATCCTCTCCAAACACCATACTGCCCACCACCCAAGGAATGCTTTCATTCGGGAACAATTTCATCCTAAATTTTACATGTTTCCTCCATCACAGAGCCATCCCAGTGTTTCTTACTCTCTCCATTGGTGTGGAATTTGCAAACGTTCAAGACGATGCTCTTGCTTTGATGTTCCTCCTCTTTTCCTAAGGGGCAGAGAAAACTTGTTCAACCTATTTTGGGAGTTGTATTCCAATATATCTGGAATCCCAAAACATCCCTGGTCTTGTTGAGCTGTAAGTGAAGATATAAACAAGGCATTTTCCATACACAAAGACCACAAATTCCTCCTGCAACAACCTGAGTCCTTTTTCCGCCTTGCGCCATTTCTCAAACCATATTGGTGACAAATGTTCCACATGATCATAAATCAGCCCCGGAAAGAAAATGAGCCTTGTTTAGAATAGGGAAAAAAGACTGAAAGATCCCTATATTTGTCCATCTGTGATGAAGCTTGATGGATCAGAGGCCGAGAGAAAAAATAATACACGTAACAGCCAAGGAAAGAAACCACTTCCCTCTCTGGGAGCGTTGGTGGGTTCTCCTTCCCTCCCGACTTTGGAAAAAGTAATTCATAATTCAGAGATTGTTACAGAGCATCGGTGCGTCATTAGCGGCGGAGATAAATAAGCACGGCCAGATCAAAAGCTTACCATCGGGGCCGCAGGAACAACAATATGTTTAGTGTACGAGGAAGGGATTTGATTCAAAACAGACAGGGATTCATCCCTAGAGAGTCATGGCTTGCAACTAGACAAACTGAAATGATACTGGGTTGCATCTATACTACAGAATTAATGCAGTTTGATACCAGTTTAAGACAAGGTCACCATTCAGCTGGTTTTGCTTGGTTGGATCATATAAATGTTGTCCTGCCACTATTATGTTAGATAGATAATGCACTGTTAGGCAGGAATGCATTGGCTTTAACCCTATTGTGCAAAACAGGTTAGGAAATACAGTTCTAATGGACATGTGGTCACACGTCTACTAAAGAGCAAACCACAGACCACCTGCTGCAATGCATCCTGAGCCCTGCTCCATGCACAATGGAGGACGTTCTTGCGGCAACACCAGAGGCACTCCAAGTGGCCAGATACTGGTCAAAGGACATTTACTCAACTGCCAAGCTTGCAAACTTTGTGTTTTGCTTGTCTGTTTGTTTTGTTAAAATGTAATACAACTGTCTGGTTGCTCCTGACACAATAAATAAATAAATAAAATACTAAAGGGTTAAGTGGGTGATGATGTGGAACAGAAGGACATGCAAAGAAGTTGAATCATGACCATGCGACAGACATGATGAGAGGTGCATCAACCACTGTTGACCCTGTCTGATGACGAGTGAGCAATGGGTATACAAGAGGGCAGCATGTTCTCTTTCCATGATTCTCTTGCCATGATTCCTTCTCTTTTCACTGTACATATGTTGCTGATATCTGTTACCATCATGAGTGTATTTCTGCATTACATATAGGGCAATGTGTGTGCGCGTGTACAGCTGTACATAAAGCAACGTGTCAAATGAGTTTGGACGAAAACTGAGTTTCATTAAACAGTGAGCGGCGCAAGGTCAGTAAAACTCTGCTATTCAACTGATAAGGACTCTGCTATGCATGGGTTTATTTTCATAGCTTGCCTCTGAGACGATCAGTCAGTGGCAAAGTGTATAAAGGGCATGATTGAGGATGGCGAAAACTATAAATCACATCCCTATCCTGCATTCAGCTTATTGTTCAGACGTAAAGTTTATGGTCAGCTCCAAGGCCTCTGCGGTCACACTAGAACTGAACCCACTGGACAATGTAAACCAGAACCAGTCCTGTGACTCTGGAAACCAGGGTTCAAATCCCTGCTTAGCCATAGAAACCATTGGGTGAACTTGGGCAAGTCACACTCTCTCAGCCTCAAAGAAAAGCAAGGTCAGATCTCATCTCTAATGTTCTTATTTTAATTATGTTTTTGTTTAATTGATCGTTTTGCTTTTACAGTATGTCTTGTGGACATTCTGTCCCATGTGTAAACTGCCCTGAGTCCCTTTGGAGAGATGGTGGCGGGGTATAAGAATAAAGTTGGGTTGTTGTAGGGTTTTTTTGGGCTATATGCCATGGTCTAGAGGCATTCTCTCCTGACATTTCGCCTGCATCTATGGCAAGCATCCTCAGCGGTAGTGAGGTCTGTTGGAACTCCAGCTCCAGCAGAGAAGAGTCCTTTGTCTCACCCTGGTCATTCCACAGATATATAAACCCTTTTTCCTAGTTCCAACAGACCTCACTACCTCTGAGGATGCTTGCCATAGATGCAGGCGAAATGTCAGGAGAGAATGCCTCCAGACCATGGCCATATAGCCCGAAAAAACCTACAACAACCCAGTGATTACGGCCATAAAAACCTTCGACAATACAAGAATAAAGTTGTTGTTGTTGTTATCTGAACAAATTGTCCCAAGAAACCCACCATGATCAGTTCGTGTTGGGTTAGTAACAATTTGTGTTGCATCCACATTATAGAATTAATGCAATTCAACCCTACTTGATTGTCTACTGATCAATGCTATGGAGTTGTAGTTCACTGGAGCCTCACCAAACTCCCAGGACTCCATGACTTTGAGCCATAGGAGTTCAAGTAGACCACATATGACCCTTGGAGCCCAAAATTTTCCATTCCAAATATTATGGGATCCTGGGAGTTCTAGTTTGGCAAGGCATCAGCACACCTGGGAAGAGAAGGCTCAGGATCTTGTCAAACTACAACTTCCATGATTCCATAGCCTTGAGCCACAGGAGTTCAAGTGGCCAATGGACCAGGTATGGCCCTTGGCACCCAACATTCTCCATTCCAATGGATCCTGCAATTTGTAGTTTGGTGATGGGCATGTTTGGGGAGCTGGGCATGTTTAGCCTGAAGAAGAGAAGGCTGAGAGGGGATATGATAGCCATGTATAAATATGTGAGAGGAAGCCACAGGGAGGAGGAGGGAGCAAGCTTGTTTTCTGCTTCCCTGGAAACTAGGACGCGGAACAACGGCTTCAAACTATAAGAGAGGAGATTCCATCTGAACATGAGGAAGAATTTCCTGACTGTGAGAGCCGTTCAGCAGTGGAACTCTCTGCCCCGGAGTGTGGTGGAGGCTCCTTCTTTGGAAGCTTTTAAACAGAGGCTGGATGGCCATCTGTCAGGGGTGATTTGAATGCAATATTCCTGCTTCTTGGCAGAATGGGTTTGGACTGGATGGCCCAGGAGGTCTCTTCCAACTCTTTGATTCTATGATTCTATGATTCTATGATGTACTCTTGGGTAAATGTTGAGTCTCAAAGCCTTGCAAACCTTCATTCCAATGTTATGGGATCCCAGAAGTTGTAGTTTCATGATACACTCTTGGATAGACAAGGCTCAAGGCGTTGCAAAGTTGCAACACACATGATTCCATAGTATTGAGCCAAGGCAATTAAAGTGGTGTCAAACTCAATTAATTCTACAGTGTAGATGCGCCCTTGAAAATCTGCAACTGTCCAAGGCTGAAAATGCCAAGCAAGGCAGCCAAATCCAGTTGCATGGAGTTGGCCATGTTGCTCCAAAATATGGAAAAGCAGATCATAAAATATTCTGGTCCCAGCTGGCATGGGATGAGACCTTTGACTTGGAGGGACAGGGACACTTTGAAGGAGAGAAGAAAAGAAAATATCAGAGGAGGACCCCAATGAGATAGGAAAGCAAGAGTGGAAAAACCTTCATGGAAGAAATGAGACGTCCATAGAGGCAGCTATGTTCAGAAACATGACAGAAAGAGATGGAGGGTTGGTAGCAAAATGGCCAACAGTTTTTGCCTTGGAGAGATACTCAATATACATATTATATATAGAAAAATGACATCCACAAATGGGGACAAACAAGGCCTTTTCTTGGTGGGACCACTATATTTCTTTTTGAGGGATTATTTACACCTGGACGCCGGGGAGGGAGCGCCGGGACGGAGAGCCAAAATAGACTGAGGTCACTCTGGAAAAATAAACTTCTGAGCAGAAACCTGCGGGTTTTGTGCCGTATTATGTTGTTTATTTAAAATTCGGTTGTCAACAATGAAGCAACAGGGAGACGGGCAGTTAGGGAATTAAAAAAAGACATAACCCCAGCAGTTAGCACCATTCATCCGTTTTAAAGGCCGGCTTCATTCGCCAAAATGGGAATCCACATCTTTGGAGAAATGGTGCCCAGTTGCCCTATTAATCATGGCTTTTCATATTTTCGTGCGGTTTTAGAGGTTTGGGCGAGGCAGGAATTTTTTCGTATTCCTTTTCTTTCCTTGGCTCAGAGTTGTCTTTGGACCCAATAAAATTTATGAAATTTTGAAAACTCGTTTCGTTCCAAAGTGAGACCTTTTTGGGATGCCTGCTCAGTGCTGCTGTTATGGAAAAGTCTGCCATTTCGCTCCAAATGACCAAGGAAGTATTTTCCTCATATGGTTTGGGGGTAAAGGGAAATTGAGTTGGGCAAGGCCTCCCCAATCCCTTCACTTACTAATTTGGTAACTTTGCAAGGAAAATAAAATGCAGTCGGCCTTTTGTATCCACAGAGTCTACATGTGCGGATTCAACCATCGACAGTTGGAAAATATTTTTGAATCTCCAAAAGAAACCCCTGATTTTGGCATTTTATATAAGGGACACAGTTTTAATTCTCCATTGTAGAGTACAGTGTTCCCTCGCTACTTCACGGTTCGCATTTCATGGACACACTGTTTGGCGGTGTCATCAGGGGCGGCTCAACCCCTTACGCAAAGTAAGCATTTGCAGTATAGTTGATTTTCGCTCTTGAGGCACTCTTGGGGGAAAATAGACCTTGACATATGCAAGTATATGTATAGTTCACCTACAATCAAAGAGCATTCTGAACTCCACCAATGATGGAAATGAACCAAATTTGGCATTCAAAACCAACAGAAAATGCTGGAAGGGTTTGATGGGCATTGACCTTGAGTTTGGGAGTTGTAGTTCACCTACATCCAGAGAGCTCTGTGGACTCAAACAATGATGGATCTGGACCAAACTTAGCACAAAGACTCCAACGTGAAAACTGGTGGAATTTGAGGGAGAGTAGACCTTGACATTTGGGAGTTGTAATTGCTGGGATATATAGTTCACCCCCAATCAAAGAGCATTCTGAACCCCACCAACGCTAGAATTGGGTCAAACTTCCCATGGAGAACCCCCATGACCAATAGAAAATACTGTGTTTTCTGATGGTCTTTGGCGACCCCTCTGACACCCCCTCGCGACCCTCCCAGGGGTCCCGACCCCCAGGTTGAGAAACGCTGCACTAGAGAATAGTTCCACTTTAAATCTGGTTTCTACTTCCTGCAGAATTCTGAGGTCTGTAGTTTAGTGAGGGGTTTAAAAGCTCCTCCCTAAACTACAAACCCCAGAATTCTGCAGGAGGCAGCAACCAGGTTTAAAGTGGATCCATTCTCTATGTGATAACGTCCTCAGCTTGGGAAATGCAATAAGATTGCTGTTTCAATCCTATCCCTGCAAAGAATAACAAAAGAAGTGGTTGCGAGGTCCGAATGTCTCCCGAGGAGAGTGCCATTACTGGTGTAAAATAAGAATCAAAGATCTGCTTTTGTAAGCAATTTCCATAGCTGACATCAAGCCTGGATTGTTTTGAAGAGGTCTGCCGTTTGAGCAATGCTGGAAATGTTGCAACTGCAATAATGTAAGTCTTAGTTTTAACGTTGAGTAATCTGTAAGTAAGAATTCATGGGTGATAGCAATTAAGGGTGTAGGTATGCAAGAGATGGGTTGCAGCTGGGTGTTTCTGGATATAAGGAGCTAGCCTTGGGACTGATCTTGGGGAGAAAAGTATTTGTTTTATCTTGGTGGTAGATGCTGCTAGTTTTTTGTGTTTATGAATTAGCACCAAAACATTGCAATGTATAGAAGCAGCTGTGGATCTGGGTAGGAGTCAGACTGCGTTGGATAATACAGAATGTTGGATGAGTAAAGATTGGATAAGTGGGACTCTACTGTAACAGTAACCAAAAGTCCCAGGCTCAGCCATCTCCCCGGCACTGCCTGAACAATCAGCTCCATGCATGTTATTTTACAGTTGGCACACACACACATTAACTGATTCCTTGCATGCTCCAACACCCATCTTATCTCTATCTCTATATCTCTAATGAAAGTATGTTTGTATGTATGCATTTTCCAAGATGCCACCACTTCTACAGATCAATAAAATCATTAACACAAAACAAAAATAGGGGGAATGTGCCGTCGTGCCTGGGGCTATAGGTCTTAGTGAAAGATATATGGACGTGATATCTCTCCCCAGGGGATTGCTTCTTGCCCTTCTTTAGGAAACTGAAACTCCCAAGGATCAAGACACAACAGATAACTCGAAATGGTCTTTATTGTTCACAATGAGTTATCTTTCTTAGGCATAAACTCGATGATTCAACAGGGATAAAGAAAATATATGTTACAGTCTCTGAAGTCTTGGGTCCAAGGAGTTTTGCAGCTGAGGAGCGTTTCCAGGTCCCTCTGTGAATATCAGAATAATCACAACCCCAATTCCAATGGTCTATATTTTGAAAGCACAAAGGCTTCCTCTGGTGCCAAAGAACTGGTTTGAAGGTGCTTGAGACTTCTCAACATCGTCCAGGTTGATCTGAACATGAAGCATAAGTCTCATGGGTAAGAACCTCAGAATTGGTGCTGAGAGGTAACTTAATCAAGGGCTTCAGAGCCAAGTCTCTCTCTCATGTCCATCAGATAGAAAGTTTGATGGTCGAATGGAAAAGGAAACACCGTCCTGCTCTCTAGGAAGAGGTGGGGTCAAACAATTGAGCAGGAGGAGCAATTTAACTGGTGCAAATAACATTGATTGACAGCTATAAATAATCAATCGATCCAACTATACGTTTACAGGGTAAAAAGGCAAAATCAGGCATGATATAACAGTTCAAATCCTGCAACTTACAGTTCTACATACAGGTGGCACCACTCACGCCGTAACAGGGAAAGATACATTATTAAAAATTGTAAACTTTGTACATTTGTGTGTGCGTTTCTTTCCATTTACTGGACAAACTCTCTAAACTCTCACACTCTTTTGCATTCTTGTGGAGAGACTTAGGTCCAAACCCTGAAATCTGTCAACTTGAGTCATTGGCTGCCATTTCTGTGGGTCAGAATGACACGTTTTTGCTTTGCACAAGGATAGTGCGGTTCACTAAATGCACCTGGGAACATTGAGATTTCAAAGCCCAATTAACCTGGCCTCTGCTTACTGGAAAAAAATAATAATTGCAGAGCAATTTGGAAAAGGTTTTGGAAACATCAGGTGATGCTTTCCTGAAAGTTGGTTTTTTTTTTCTTCTTTGCAACTCCCCCTCAACAATTGCCTTGTTTTGTTGTTGGGTGCATCATTGCAATTTAAAGCCACAGGGTTTCATTGTTTTGATGCCAAAGTGCCAACGAAAAAGGCTCTAGCCCACGCAGAACAAAGCGAAGCACCTTTTAACTAAATTATATGGTCTAAAGGTGATACAATACTGGCAGGTTGTTTGTTTGTGGAGTAATGAGGTAGAAGTGCATGAGTTCTATTACTGCTATTTTTCTTTAAAAAAAATAACCTGCAGAAAAAATATATTACAGGCAGAAGTGGCCCAAGGAGCAGCCAAGATGATAATAACACTATGTAACACGATTTTTGTCCCTACGTTATAAATGCTGGAAATAGTAACCTTCTTCAAGCCTCCACTGGTTATTTGTTATATATATAATTCAGATTTCTTATTGTATATGTGTATACTGCTGCCTCCAAAGAATCCTGCAAATCTCTTGGGAAGACAAGCGGACAAATGTCAGTGTGCTGGAAGACGCAAAGACCACCAGCATTGAAGCGATGGTCCTCTGCTATCAACTCCGCTGGACCGGCCACGTTGTCCAGATGCCCAACCACTGTCTCCCAAAGCAGTTGCTCTATTCCAAACTCAAGAATGGAAAATGGAATGTTGGAGGAAAGGAAAAGGGATTTAAAGACGGGCTCAAAGCCAACCTTAAAAACTCTGGCATAGACACTGAGAACTGGGAAGCCCTGGCCCTTGAGCGCTCCAGCTGGAGGTCAGCTGTGACCAGCAGTGCTGCAGAATTTGAGGAGGCACAAATGGAGGGCGAAAGAGAGAAACGTGCCAAGAGGAAGGCGCATCAAGCCAACCCCGACCGAGCCCACCTCTCACCTGGAAACCAATGCCCTCACTGTGGAAGAAGATGCAGGTCAAGAATAGGGCTCCACAGCCACCTACGGACCCACCCCCAGGACACCGAACTTGGAGGACCATCATCCTCAGACTACGAGGGATTGCCTAAGTAAGTAAGTAAATAAGTAATTTCAGCTCTACAAGAACTGTGAGTTTTGGGGCCCAGCGTGCCAAGCTCTCAAAGGACCGAATAAGAAACAGATGAAGGCAAAGAACGGAGGTTTCTTTCTCAATGGTCAGAGAGGATGTCAGCAAGGGTCTTCTTTTGGGTCCTAGGGCTTGAATAACAGTATGACGCAATGTTTATCCTTCTTTAGCAAACAGTGCTATAAATCGGGGGTGCTTTGAATGCAATTTCCCTGCATCTTGGCAGAATGGGGTTGGACTGGATGGCCCATGAGGTCTCTTCCAACTCTATAGCACTGAGCCACAGCAGTTAAAGTGGTGTCAAATTCCATTAATTCAACAGCGTAATGCACCCAGAAGCAGAACCCATTCCTAATTATTGCCCCTTGATAGAGTCCTCTTGAGAAACAGTATTCAATCTATTTTTACAAAAATAAAACTGTAAGTTCCAAAGGGCTGCTTTAATGAGATTCTTTGGAAGTTCATAAATGACTGATTGAAATCTCCACTTTGGGAATTTAATTCCGAATATGTCAATAACGGTGAAGCAGGAACCAGTCTGGAGCAGACGCAAAACACACACGGAGGACTGAAGGTCAGCTAATGAAATAATCTGTCTGTTGTCCCCTTTAATTTGATTTAAGAGCGAGAGCGAGAGCAGACCCACGTTGGAAGGATTTAATTTAAAAAACCATTTTACATGATGTACTGCAGTTGACACAATACTCAGTACAGTCTTCCTGGAAATATAATGCGTTCTAATTTTTTTGCTGCAAATGTATTTCATCAGATCTTTGAGATAAATGGGCCAAGTTTGGAGAGAACAGCAAGCAAAGTTTTGCTAGACTTCGTCATGTCTTTCTAGACATTTTCTAGGTCCTCTAGCATGATTCTATGGCATATTCCCTTCAGATGATTGGCCATAGACTCATGCTGGAGAAACTAGAGATATGTTTGGGTATTTTCTAGGTCCTGGCATGTGGTTCTGTTGCACTCCAGGACAGGAAAAGCCCTCTGACTGTAAACATCACACCATTGATTGGAAAACAATCCTTTTATTGAAGATAATTTTAAAACAGCAAAGTAAAAAAGCACTTTAAAGGAATAGGTAAATCCAATTCGGTAAGAAGATAAGCAGGAGCAAAAAAGTCCAGGGTAAAGTTCACCAAAGTCCATAAAATCCACACTTCTCTAATATAATTCAGAAAACCAAAAAACATTAATCCAAGGCATGAGCAGGCATTCTGTTGCAATCCAGAGCAGGGAACGAGGCCCTAAGATAACTATCCACCACACTTGGCTGTGAAAAACAATCCTTTTTTTATTGAAGAAAAATGGTTACAAAATAAAGGAAAAATGCAAGTCAAAAGCCACAGCAAAATCAGCAAACATGAATTTAAATGGACAAAGCAAAACCAAAAGCCTCACTGGGAAAATACTGGAATCTGTTAGCAATCCACTAACCGTACTTGATATCCTAGAAATCTTTCCAAACTATGGCCAGGGAACCGGGAGAACTGCCAAGGTCTTCATCAATTCTGAAACGATGCCTGAACTGAGGCAATCAGCCTGGCGTATTGCAATTAAAACTCAAGAATCGGTTCCGTGAACCGCCCTTCTGTTTTGAAGCCAATGTTTTTAATTCTTGAATTCGGGAGGATCGACGCAAACTGAGTGTTTTACTTCTGTCTTCCCAAATTTGGCCCCTTCTGTTATCATTACAGTTAACAGGTGCAGAAGGGAGGGAAAGTTCAAGGTCTCCCTCTGAAACATTCTCATGAACACTGGTACTTTCATTTTCCAAATCTACAGAAGTTCCTTCCTCACTAATTTCAGGAACATTGGCATTTTCCAAACCTACAGCAGTTTCTTCCTCACTAATTTCAGGAGCATTGGCATCAAAAGGTACATTTCCACTAGCATCAGTAAATATACTTTCATTAGCATCAGGAGGAACAAACAGAGAATCAGGTTCAAGTTCAAACTCAGGCTGAACCCCAACACATTCGTACAATCCAAGAATCCAAACCATGAAACAAGAAATACTTAGACAAGAATCTTCCCATCAAGGCTTCCATGAAACAAGGACACGAACTACACTCGATTCTAAACTCTGCTTCATCTGACTATATTTCCCATACTTGGAACTTTTATCCCCTCATTAAGTTATCCCAAGCACTCAGAAATTGGTTTTGCTTTAATTGAGATCCCCTTATCTTTTTCTGGCAGATCCTGGCAGACAGCTGAAGCCACTGTGCGGTTTGCCTGTTTTGACTAATCTCCTGCTGCCTATCTGTTTGCTCATTACGTTTTGCAGCTGGACCAGGTGCCCAGTTGTTTTCAAGCCCCAAATCACGGGAACTCTCTGGTAACAATTCAGGGAATACACCATCATCCCCACATCCTCCAGGGACATTCTCATGGGAAACTACACTTTGCACAGGGATCTCCTGGTCCTACTCTGCATTGGTATCATGGACCAAACCATTGCCATCTTGAAATTCATTGGCATCACTTCCCACACCCAAAGCACCCTGAGCCTGAAACACAATAACAGGCTAAACTCCAACAGATTTTATCTATGTAATTTCAGCTTCTGTAAGAACCACAGATTCAGGGCTTGGTATGCCGCACTTCCCAGAAGGCCAAATGAGCTACAGATGATTGAAGGCAAAATCAGAGGTTTCTTTCTCAATGGTCAGAGAAGATGGGAAAGTTGCACTCTCTCAGCCTCAGAAAACCCCATGAAAGGGTCAGCATAGGTCAGAAAGACATGGACTAATTCCAACAGGCCTGTGAAGATTGGGGTCTTCCCTAGTCAAGAGGCAACAATGTGAAGCTTCCCACGAGAGTGGAAATCATCTATCGGACAGATGGCAAGCTATTTAACCTCAGCAGACTGAAAACCAAAACCAAGGTTACAACAACATCTGTTATAGAACTCCAATATGCTGATGACAACATCATCTATGTGCATTCAGAAGAAGACGTACAAGCCACAAGCTGAACACCTTTGCAGAAGCATACGAGAAGCTCGTTCTGTCATTGAACATCGAGAAAACCAAAGTGCTCTTCCAGCAGTCACCAACCAATCCCTTTCCAATGCTAGCAATGCAGCTTAATGGTGTAACATTAGAAAATGTGGACCATTTCCACTCCCTTGGCAGCCACCTCTCCACCAAAGTCAACATCGACACTGAAATACAACACCGCCTGAGCTCTGCAAGTGCAACACTTTCCCGAATGAAGCAGAGAGTGTTTGAGGATTGGGACATCCGTAGGGATACCAAGGGGCTTGTTTATAAAGCTATTGTCCTCCCAACCCTGCTATACACCTGTGAGACGTGGACTGTCTACAGATGTCACATGCAACTCGATTTCATCAGTGTTGCCTCCGGAAAATCCTGCAAATCTCTTGGGAAGACAAGCGGACAAATGTCAGCGTGCTGGAAGAAGCAAAGACCACCAGCACTGAAGCGATGGTCCTCCGCCATCAACTCCGCTGGACTGGCAATGTTGCCCGGATGCCCAATCACCGTCTCCCAAAGCAGTTGCTCTACTCCGAACTCAAGAACGGAAAACAGAATGTTGGTGGACAGGAAAAGAGATTGAAAGATGGGCTCAAAGCCAACCTATGAAACTCTGGCATAGACACTGAGAACTGGGAAGCCAGTACTCCAATTTGGGCACATTGGGTATTTGTGTCAAATTTGGTCCAGTGAATGAAAATACATCCTGCACATCAGATGTATACATTATCATGACAAATGCAAGATACTCCACTTTGGCAGGAAAAACGAAATGCAAAGATACAGAATGGGGATGCCTGGCTCGAGAGCAGGACGTGTGAAAAAGATCTTGGAGTCCCTGTGGACAACAAGTTAAACATGAGCCAACAATGTGATGTGGCGGCAAAAAAAGCCAATGGGATTTTGGCCTGCATCAATAGGAGCCTAGTGTCTAGATCTAGGGAAGTAATGCTACCCCTCTATTCTGTTTTGGTTAGACCACATCTGGAATATTGTGTCCAGTTCTGGGCACCACAATTGAAGAGAGATATTGACAAGCTGGAATGTGTCCAGAGGAGGGTGACTAAAATGATAAAAGGTCTGGAGAACAAGCCCTATGAGGAGCGGCTTAAGGAGCTGGGCATGTTTAGCCTGAAGAAGACTTCTGGCTGTGTGCAGTTTAGTGTTTTCAGCAAGCTGAATCTACTCTGAGGTGCAACATCCCAGTTCTCAAACACTCTCTGATTCATTTGGAAAAATGCTGCACTTGCAGAGCTCAGGCGGTATTGTATTTCAGGGTCTATGCACTTTTTAAGCAGAGCCAATGGGATTTTGGCCTGCATCAATAGGAGCATATTGTCTAGATCTAGGGAAGTCATGCTCCCCATGCTCTATTCTGCTTTGGTTAGACCACACCTGGAATATTGTGTCCAATTCTGGGCACCACAACTCAAGAGAGATATTGACAAGCTGGAATGTGTCCAGAGGAGGGCGACTAAGATGATAAAGGGTCTGGAGAACAAGCCCTATGAGGAGCGGCTTGGGGAGCTGGGCATGTTTAGCCTGAAGAATAGAAGGCTGAGAGGAGATATGATAGCCATGTATAAATATGTGAGAGGAAGCCACAGGGAGGAGGGAGCAAGCTTGTTTTCTGCTTCCCTGGAGACTAGGATGCGGAGCAATGGCTTCAAACTACAAGAGAGGAGATTCCATCTGAACATGAGGAAGAACTTCCTGACTGTGAGAGCCGTTCAGCAGTGGAACTCTCTGCCCCGGAGTGTGGTGGAGGCTCCTTCTTTGGAGGCTTTTAAGCAGAGGCTGGATGGCCATCTGTCAGGGGTGATTTGAATGCAATATTCCTGCTTCTTGGCAGAATGGGGTTAGACTGGATGGCCCATGAGGTCTCTTCCAACTCTTTGATTCTATGATTCTATGATTTGTAACAGTAGCAAAATGACAGTGATGAAGTAGCAACAAAAATAATTTTGTGGTTGGGGGGTCACCACGACATGGGGAAATGTATGAAGGGGCCGCAGCATTAGGAAGGTTGAGAAACATTGATCGATGTCAAGTTGTTCATCTCAATAGGATTTGCTATTCTCCACGGTTTCCCTTTTCCGTGATATCTTTGGGAATGCACCTTCGAATTGAAGAAATACAGTGATGCTGTTTTGTGTGCCAATAAAAAGGGAGAAGAGAAAGACAGGCGAGTTCCCAAACACTCAAGAGTCTTCAAAAACCTGGACAGCGCTCAATGCCTCCCTCGCAGCAGGGAGAATAAAATGAAAAATGATTCATTCTGCTCCAGGAGAATGAAATTTATGGGAACTGAGCACGCAGAAGAAGATACTCCTCCGCAAGGTGGACAGAAACCGAAGAATCACCATCTTTTAACACCTTTTCCCCCAATAATTTGGGGAAGGGATGTTAAATTATAAGACCGACATACCCTGCAGCTATCCAAGGGAGGGAGAAGCAGTCAGGAAAGCACTGAACTCAGGTCCCCGAAACCGCAACCTCATCAGCGCTGACATTTGCGAAGCATCCCCAACAAAGGGCGGATCTTTCGTTGCAAAATACCAAAGCTATTATCTCTGCCTGCCAGCAGAAAGGCTTCCAGACAAATCTAGCAGAAGGTGGGCATGATTCACAGTGTCCAACTGAAGCCTTCGCGATGGATTTCAAACAAGAGGGCAAGGGCAAGGGCAGCAATGCCCACAGAGAGGGAGAGAAAATCCCCTCCGAAAAGATCCCCTCCGAAAAGTTATTAGAGAGATGATGGGCCAAAACTAACAAAATGAAGTTCAACAGTGACAAATGCAAGATACTCCACTTTGGTAGAAAAAATGAAATGCAAAGATACAGAATGGGGGACGATGATGCCTGGCTCGAGAGCAGTACGTGTGGAAAAGATCTTGGAGTCCTCGTGGACAACAAGTTAAACATGAGCCAGGAATGTGATGTGGCGGCAAAAAAAGCCAATGGGATTTTGGCCTGCATCAAGAGGAGCATAGTGTCTAGATCTAGGGAAGTCATGCTACCCCTCTATTCTGCTTTGGTTAGACCACACCTGGAATATTGTGTTCAATTCTGGGCACCACAATTGAAGGGAGATATTGACAAGCTGGAATGTGTCCAGAGGAGGGCGACTAAAATGATAAGGGTCTGGAGAACAAGCCCTATGAGGAGCGGCTTAGGGAACTGGGCATGTTTAGCCTGAAGAAGAGAAGGCTGAGAGGAGATATGATAGCCATGTATAAATATGTGAGAGGAAGCCACAGGGAGGGGGGAGCAAGCTTGTTTTCTGCTTCCTTGGAGACTAGGACGCGGAACAATGGCTTCAAACTACAAGAGAGGAGATTCCACCTGAACATTAGGAAGAACTTCCTGACTGTGAGAGCCATTCAGCAGTGGAACTCTCTGCCTCGGAGTGTGGTGGAGGCTCCTTCTTTGAAAGCTTTTAAGCAGAGGCTGGATGGCCATCTGTCAGGGGTGATTTGAATGCAATATTCCTGCTTCTTGGCAGAATGGGGTTGAACTGGATGGCCCAGGAGGTCTCTTCCAACTCTTTGATTCTATGATTCTATGATTCTGGGGTGCATCTGCATGTAGAATGAATGCAGTTTGACACCACTTGAACTACCATGATTCAGTGCAATTAAAGGAGTTATCATTTACTCTTTGGCAAGGAAGCCCAAACACCTCGTTAAACTACAACACCCATTAATCCATTGCATTCAGACATGGCAATAAAGGTGATACCAAACTGCATTTTTTCAAATGAAGCAGAGAGTGTTTGAGGACCGGGACATCCGTAGGGATACCAGGGTGCTAGTTTGTATTATTATTATTATTATTATTATTATTATTATTATTATTATTTATCCCCCGCTACCATCTCCGAAGACAATTATGCTGGGGAAAGTGGAAGGCAAAAGGAAGAGGGGCTGACCAAGGGCAAGATGGATGGATGGCATCCTTGAAGTGACTGGACTGACCTTGAGGGAGCTGGGGGTGGTGACGGCCGACAGGGAGCTCTGGCGTGGGCTGGTCCATGAGGTCACGAAGAGTCGGAGACGACTGAACGAATGAACAACAACAACAACCATCTCCCCAAGGGACTTGGTGCGGCTTACATGAGGCCGAGCCCACAACACATCAATAATAAAACAATAGCAAACAAACAATACAAAACAGTTAAAATACAGCTCATAAACAAAAATAAATAAAATATAAGCAGTACAGTAACACAACAAGCATTTAAAACCTACAGCTGGGCCAAACGTAAAATTAAAATTGAAAAAATAATGCTAGGCATGAGCAAGGTAGGATATAACTGGGATGGAAAACTATTGTCCTCCCAACACCTGAGAAACGTGGACTGTCTACAGACGTCATACACAACTCCTGAAACGATTATTTATTTATTTATTTCACAGTTTTGTATACCGAGCTTCTCAACCTCGTTGAGGGACTCAGCCCGGTTTACAGCCATAAAAACATATACATTCATTAAAATATCACAAATTACACATCAACTTTAAAATACACTAAATATAAAACTACAGTGGTCAGTCGTCCTATTAAGATGGATCTATATCCACTTCCATCCAGAGTCCTATGGTGTTGTCTCATTCCTCGAAGGCCTGACTCCACAGCCACGTCTTCACCCATTTCCTAAATGTTAGGATGGATGGGGCGGTTCTGGCCTCCAGAGGGAGAGAGTTCCAGAGTCGTGGGGCCACCACCGCGAAGGCCCTGTCTCTCGTCCCCACCAGGCGCACTTGCGAGGCTGGTGGGACTGAGAGCAGGGCCTCTCCAGATGATCTTAGTAATTTTGATGGTTCGTAGGGGAGAATACGTTCGGAGAGGTAAACAGGGCCGGAGTCGTTTAGGGCTTTATAGGTCAACACCAGCACTTTGAATTGTGCTCGGAAGATAATTGGCAGCCAGTGGAGCTGGCGTAACAGCGGAGTGGTGTGCTCCCTGTACCCAGCCCCCGTTAGTAATCTGGCTGCAGCACGTTGGACTTGCTGCAGCTTCCAGGCAGTATTCAAAGGCAACCCCATGTAGAGAGCATTGCAGTAATCTAAGCGGGATGTAACCAAAGCCGTTCAGCAGTGGAACTCTCTGCCCCGGAGTGTGGTGGAGGCTCCTTCTTTGGAAGCTTTTAATCAGAGGCTGGATGGCCATCTGTCAGGGGTGATTTGAATGCAATATTCCTGCTTCTTGGCAGGGGGTTGGACTGGATGGCCCATGAGGTCTCCTCCAACTCTTTGATTCTATGATTCTATGATTCAAAGCGTGTACTACTGTGGCCAAGTCAGCCCTCCCAAGGTACGGACGCAGCTGGCGCACAAGTTTTAATTGTGCGAAAGCTCCCCTGACCACCGCTGAGACCTGGGGTTCCAGGCTCAGCGATGAATCCAGGAGAACTCCCAGACTACGTACCTGAGCTTTCAGGGGGAGTGTGACCCCGTCCAGCACAGGCTGTAACCCCGTACCCTGTTCGGTCTTACAACCTACCAGGAGTACCTCTGTCTTGTCTGGATTTAGTTTCAATCTGTTGTCCCTCATCCAGTCCGAGACAGCGGCCAAGCATCGGTTCATGACCTGAACAGCCTCCTTAGTGGCTGTTCCATCAGCTTTGCCTCCGAAAAATCCTGCAAATCTCTTGGGAAGACAAGCGGACAAATGTCAGCGTGCTGAAAGAAGCAAAGACCACCAGCATTGAAGCGATGGTCCTCCACCATCAACTCTGCTGGACCGGCCACATTGTCGGGATGGCAGACCACCATCTCCCAAAGCAGTTGCTCTACTCCAAACTCAAGAACGGAAGATGGAATGTTGTTGGGCAGGAAAAGAGATTGAAAGATGGGCTCAAAGTTCCTCAGTGGGATTCCATGACCAAGTGGGGAATTGAACCCTTGTCTCTGGAGCCATGATGCTGTCGAGGTGATGCATGCCATTTGCCAGCAAATATGGAAAACACAAGAATGGCCATCAGACTGGAAAAAAATCAACTTATATCCCCATACCAAAAAAGGGAAATGCGAAAGACTGCTCCAACTTCCGTACAGTGGCCCTTATTTCTCATGCCAGTAAGGTAATGCTCAAGATCCTGCAAGGAAGACTCCAGCAATACATGGAGCGAGAGTTGCCAGATGTTCAAGCTGGGTTTAGAAAAGGCAGAGGAACGAGAGACCAGATTGCCAATATCCGCTGGATAATGGAGAAAGGCAGGGAGTTTCAGAAAAACATCTACTTCTGCTTCATTGACTATTCTAAAGCCTTTGACTGTGTGGATCATAATAAATTGTGGCAAGTTCTTGGTGGGATGGGCATCCCAAGCCCCCTTCCCTCTCTCCTGAGGAATCTGTACAAGGACCAAGGAGCAACAGTCAGAACTGACCACGGAACAGGAGACGGGTTCAAGATTGGGAAAGGCGTCCGGCAAGGCTGCATCCTCTCACCCAACCTTTTTAACTTGTATGCAGAACACATCATGCGAGGATGTGCGGGGCTTGAAAGCAATGTCCAGTCTTGATAAAATAGTGAAGAGTAGAGACATCAGACTGGCAACAAAGATCCGCCTAGTCAAAGCCATGGTATTCCCTGTAGTAACCTACGGATGTGAGAGCTGGACCTTAGGGAAGGCTGAGCGAAGGAAGATCGATGCTTTTGAGCTGTGGTGTTGGAGGAAAGTGCTGAGAGTGCCTTGGACTGCGAGAAGATCCAACCAATCCATCCTCCAGGAAATAAAGCCCGACTGCTCACTGGAGGGAAAGATACTAGAGACAAAGCGGAAGTACTTTGGCCACATCATGACGAGACAGGAAAGCCTAGAGAAGACAATTATGTTGGGGAAAGTGGAAGGCAAAAAGAAGAGGGGCCGACCAAGGGCAAGATGGATGGATGACATCCTTGAAGTGACTGGACTGACCTTGAAGGAGCTGGGGGTGGTGACGGCCGACAGGGAGCTCTGGCGTGGGCTGGTCCATGAGGTCACGAAGAGTCGAAGACGACTGAACGAATGAACAACAACAACTCTGGAGCCATAGTCCAATAAAACAAATTCATGTACACATGTGGTCTGAAGAATGCAACATTTCTCTGTGAGAGAAAAATAAATCGGTGTGCTTTTCTGTGAGCAAATGGCCATCCAAACCATTTCTGAGCCCATCAACGCTTTCCTTGATTATAAGCTTTTTCAGTCGTGCTGTCAGTGGCCGTTTCCAAAGGCTAGGCATTGATTTTCTCTCTCGAAGAAGCTGTTTCCCTTATTGTTTATGCAATTCCCCATTTTATGTAAGTAAATAGAAGTACGGAACAATTCATTTAGGCTTTTAAAGGACCGTTTATAGGACAATCTGAAGAAGAATTAAATGAACTTTCTGTATTGATTTGTTTTCATTGCTTGTTGCTTGAATCAGACCATCTTTAATATTACATTGGTATACCAATTGGAAGCCACTTTAATTCTCATTAGTAGGCGATCTGGCATTACAGCTGGATCATGACATCTCCAAATCGTCCTTTCTCTCTTTTCATTACTAGGCAAAGATTTCGTTAGAACATGTGAAAAATCAATGTGTGTGTGTGTGTGAATTGTAAAATAAGATGCATGAAGCTGATTGGTTGGGCTATGATTAGGAGATCGTAGCTGAGCCTGGGACTTTTGGATACTGTTACATTTTTCAGGCTTGAGCTGTGCAGAGAAGCAGACAGAGAGCTTGGAGTGTGCTCTTGCTTCATGAGCTGCTAAAGGAGTTTATCCACATGGATAAAGTAAAACCATTTTAAATCTCTCATAAAAGGACATTATGTGGGTCAGTGCAACTGATCACATAATTGTAAATACGTTTTGAACTACGAAGAGTAATCTACTTATTGTCGAAGGCTTTCATGGCTGGAATCACTGGGTTGTTGTAGGTTTTTCCGGGCTATATGGCCATGTTCTAGAGGCATTTTCTCCTGACGTTTCGCCTGCATCTATGGCAAGCATCCTCAGAGGTAGTGAGGTCTGTTGGAACTCCAACTCCAGCAGACAAGAGCCCTTTGTCCCACCCTGGTCATTCCACAGATATATAAACCCTTTTTCCTAGTTCCAGCAGACCTCACTACCTCTGAAGATGCTTGCCATAGATGCAGGTGAAACATCAGGAGAAAATGCCTCTAGAACATGGCCATATAGCCCGAAAAAACCTACAACAACCCAGTAATCTACTTGTTATCTACTGTAAATCTGCACGGCATATTTTCTTTTTCTGGAAAGGCAATCTGTGGACTGGTGAAACGTGAACTACGCATGATTTCCATTTCGTCAGAGACTTTACTACAGTGTTCCCTCACTACTTCATGGTTCGCTTATTGCAGACTCGCTGTTTTGCGGGAAGCAGTGAGGGAACACTGTATAGCTGCTTCCTCTTCCTTCCTCACCAGGCTGGGTGGCTAAGGGGCGTCCAAGGCGGGAAGCAGTGGAGGTGGCGAGGAGGAGGAGGCCACTGCCGAGTGGGCGGAGTGTCCCTACTCCACCTCGGAGGCCCCTTGGGTGCCCAGCCTGCTGAGGAAGGGGCCTCCGAGGTGGGGAGCAGGGAACGGAGTGAGGAGGAGGAGGGCACCACCGAAGAGGGCCTTGGCGGTGGTGTCCTCCTCCTTGCTGCCACCGCTGCTCCCCACTCCTTCCTTGCCAGGTTGGGTACAGGCTTGGGTGCCCAGCTTGGCGAGGAAGGGACCACCGAGGTGGTGAGCAGCGGAGGTGGCGATGAGAAGGCCGCTGTGAAGTAGGGACACTCTCCCCACTCGAGTGGGCGGAGCATCTCTACCTCACGGTGGCTTTCTCCTCACCACCTCAGCTGCTCCCCACCTCGGTGGTCCCTTCCTCGCCAGGCTGGGCACCCAAGTGGGCACTAGAGTGGGCAGAACATCCCTACTTCACGGATTTTCACTTATCGCGGGTGGTCCTGGAACAGAACACCCGCGATAATTGAGAGATCACTGTATTTTCTTTCTACATTTCAGTCAGAGTTGTTACATTTACCAAAATCTGGGCTTTTTTACCAAGTATATTGTCAGGTTTTACAATGTATTGTAATGTAATATAGCTGAGTCATGCACTGCTAATGGGCTTCTATTGAAAATGCTGAGTCATGCATTAACGGTATATAGGGAATCATTTGGGGAATGTGTTCTGGCCTAGTCCAGGTGATTGTGAATGATGCAATCCTGTGTTTGAGTTAAGTTAATGAGTTGGGAACCAATCAGAGATTGCTATGTGTAATTGTATAGAATTGTATATAAGGAAGTCATGTACAGTGTATTCTCTCTCCTTGTGCTGTGATGTTGTTCGTCGAAGGCTATATGTAATTGATTAAAAGAACCTGTCTGCTAAGACAAGATATAACTGTATGCTGTGGTAAGTTTGTAATGTCATCTAGACTGGGGGAAAGACAATGGTAAAACTGACAATGGCCGGGCATGTGCTCAATTGTCTGTAAAAGGTTCCAGAGTGACTGCAGACTGTGGGAGTAGTTGACTGAAAATACTGTGCAGGAAGAAGCTACTGGAAAGCGCTGAAGTTGTGCAACTGATCTGCTGCTGAATTGTGAAGTTAATCTGAACATATATTTATTGCCTTTATGTGGCCCAGATAACATTTTTTCCAAAGTTCATGCTTTCCAATACATGAAATAGAAAAACCTGAAAAAAGTTGTCAAAAGCGTTCTCTGCATCTAAAAAAGTTCAAAACAGCCCATTTCTCATTCGGAGGCTTCAAATATTCAATAATACCAAGTTCCTACAATACTCCTTGATTGTCTTTTTGGCAAAAAAAAAAAAATCCACTCTGATCCTCATGAATATTCAAAGAGATATTCCTCCTCAACCCTTTTAACAAAATAGTAGCGAATATCTTATCACCATTGTTTAATAATGAAATGAGTCTGTAATTCCTTATTCTTCTGTTATCTTCTTTGTGAACCACTGGGATGTTTTTAACAGTCTATGTTTCTGAATGGTTTTTGCATGATTTTTCCAGTTCTTCAGTACTTAGTGAATTATTAACTATGTTTTTAAAAACTCATACCGGGAAAAAGACAGTATAAACATAAATAGAGTAATAATGTCATGAACAACAATTACACTGTGCAACAAAATGGGAAAAATGTTCTGCTCCTGGTTTGAGAATGTTATTTCCTGTTTAATTGTGTGGTACTTATTTTGAAAGTAGTTGTTATACTTCAGAAACTTTGTTTTTGTGGCTGCCACAAACTAGGTTGTTTGGCTCGAGGCTCAGCGAGATATCCATTGAAAAACTATAGCAAAATGTGCTGCAGGATCTCCTGCAAAAATAATGTTTGTGCAGTTTAATAAACTTTTCCCATGTTTTTATGATAGAAACAATTAGAAAATTACATTTTTAACACAGGAACAAACATTTGGTGTCCTAGTTTTGCAAACTTACTGGTTGAATTTGCAGACAGAAGCCACATTAACCAGGAATGTTGTCACATTGGTCCCTATTCCATGTTGTACCTTCAGGTTGTCTATTTAGGTCAAAACCAGAGCCCTGATGGCGCAGTGGGTTAAACCCTTGTGCCAGCAGGACTGAAGACTGACAGGTCGGAAGTTCAAATCTGGGGAGAGCATGGATGAACTCCCTCTGTCAGCTCCAACTCTCCATGTGAGGACATGAGAAAAGCCTCCCACAAGGATGGGAAAACATCAAAACATTTGGGCGTCCCCTGGGCAACATCCTTGCAGATTGCCAATTCTCACACCAGAAGTGACTTGCAGTTTCTCAAGTCACTCCTGACATAAAAAAAGGCCAAAACATCTGGGGACCCACAGGTTGAGAACTTGCAAACACACTAACAAAACACACACACACACACACACACACACACACACATGAACATGCACATGTTTTCATATAATCATAGTGTTGGAAGAAAACATGTGCATGTTCATATAGGTATATGTTTTGTTAGTGTGTTTGCTTTTGATTTAGCTCTGTGGTATGTTGCAGTGGCTAGTTAGGTAGCTGCAAAGCTTTAGCAATATGTATTAAGGTAAAGGTTTCCCCCTGACATGAAGTCCAGTTGTGTCCAACTCTACGACTCTGGTGCTCATCTCCCTTTCTAAGCCAAAGAACCGGCGTTGTCCGTAGATTCCTCCAAGGTCATGTGGCTGGCATGACTGCATGGAGTGCCGTTACCTTCCCGCCGGAGCAGTACCTATTGATCTACTCACATTTGCATGTTTTCAAACTGCTAGGTTGGCAGAAGCTGGGGGTTGACAGAGGGAGCTGACCTCGCTCCCCGGATTTGAACCTGCAACCTTTCGGTCAACAAGCTCAGCAGCTCAGCGATCTAACCCACTGTGCCACCGGTATTATTTTTGCTCTTTTACAATGTTTTTTCTAATTTCTGAACTTAAAAGTAGTTAAAAATACCTAAACTAAAGCATAGACCTGTATGTACTCGTGCAAAGGAGGCAAAGCAGCAACGGGGTGCTCACAGCGTGAATGTAGCTTTTGCAATAAAGTCCTCGCAGTCCTTGGCCTTCCCAATGCTTGGCATGGCTTGCATTGAGCCATCTTTCTTGAAGCCCAGCTGGAGTTTGCAGCTTTGGACCTCGGGGCGTGAATAGAGTCTGCTCCGTCCTCCTTTGCCGATGATGACACAGATGCTTTTGCGGAGCGTCCCGCTTGAAAGATCTCTCCCTCGGCGGCCGAGGGTTGGATGCTTTTGGCAGGGAGGCCGCATTCTGTTCCCCTATCTTCCCGAGCCAACGCTTCCAAGGTAAAGTCAAATGGAGAAGAAGGAAGTACGGTGGTTTGCAGCCAAAAAGTAGGCCAGTCAGCCCAAGGCAAACAGGGCCCTTGTGTCGAGCCCGGGAGCTTCATTCCTGGCCCGAATGTCCTACAAACCCTTGATAGTTTTTCTCACCCTTGGGCGTCCAGCAAACATTGCGAGAGGCAACAGTCCTTGGGATTGAGTTTTTAATTGCAATGCTAGGGCGAGGAGTAATGTCTGTCAATGTGTTTTGCAGCCAGTCGAGTCTCTGGGCAACACAGAACAGCTCCTTTTTTAAAAAAGAAGGGAGAAATCTCCAGTTTTGGAGAAAGAGAACTTTGTATTCCGGGGACAGAACATGCGGAACTCAGGCTGGAATTCACAACTGAAGTTACAAGCACGTAATGCAGTTTGACACCCCTTGAACTGCCATGGCTTAACCCTGGGAGATGTAGTTTGGGGAGCTCCCAGTGCTCTTTGGCAGGGAGGGCTAAAGACCTTGCAAAACTACAACTTCCATGATTCCAAAGCATTGGGCTGAAGAAGTTAAAGTGGTTTATTTATTTGTCGTGTCAGGGCAACCAGTCAATTATATTACATTTCTAGCAGAACAAAACAAACAAAGAGACAAAATACAAAATGTGTGAGTTTGGTAGTTGATTAAATGTCTTTTGACCAGTATCTGGCCACTTGGAGTGCCTCTGGTGTTGCTGCAAGAAGGTCCTCCATTGTGCATGTGGCAGGGCTCAGGGTGCATTGCAGCAGGTGGTCTGTGGTTTGCTCTTCTCCGCACTCGCATGCTGTAGATTCCACTTCATGGCCCCATCTCTGAAGGTTGGCTCTGCATCTCGTGGTGCCAGAGCGCAGTCTGTTCAGCGCCTTCCAAGTCACCCAGTCCTCTGTGTGCCCAGGGGGGAGTCTCTCATTTGGTATCAGCCATTGGTTGAGGTGCTGGGTTTGAGCCTGCCACTTTTGGACTCTCGCTTGCTGAGGTGTTCCAGCGAGTGTCACTGTAGATCTTAGAAAAATATTTCTAGATTTAAGTTTTTGACGTGCTGGCTGATACCCAAACAGGGGATGAGCTGGAGATGTCTCTGCCTTGGTCCTTTCACTATTGGCTGCTACTTCCCGGCGGATGTCAGGTGGTGCAATACCGGCTAAGCAGTGTAATTTCTCCAGTGGTGTAGGGCGCAGACACCCTGTGATAATGTGGCATGTCTCATTAAGAGCCACATCCACTGTTTTAGTGTGGTGAGATGTGTTCCACACAGAATGTCAACCAGTTGCTGATACCAGATGAGAGACTCCCCCCTGGGCACACAGAAGACTGGGCGACTTGGAAGGGGCTGAACAGACTGCGCTCTGGCACCACGAGATGCAGAGCCAACCTTCAGAGATGGGGCCACAAAGTGGAATCCTCGACATGTGAGTGTGGAGAGGAGCAAACCACTGACCATCTGCTGCAATGCAACCTGAGCCCTGGTACATGCACAATGGAGGACCTCCTTGCGGCAACACCAGAAGCACTCCAAGGGGCCAGATACTGGTCAAAGGACATTTAATCAACTACCAAACTCACAATTTTTGTATTCTGTCTCTTTGTTTGCTTTGTTTTGTTAGACATGTAATATAATCGACAGGTTGCACTGACACGATAAATTTAAAAAAATAAACCCTGGGAGATGTAGTTTGGGGAGCTCCCAGTGCTCTTTAGCAGGGAGGGCTAAAGACCTTGTGAAACTACAACTTCCATGATTCCATAGCATTGGGCTGAGGAAGTTAAAGTAGTTGAAAGTGCTTAAATTGTAGGGTGTAGGTGCATCCTAGGCAAGCTTGGATATAGTCACACTGCCTCTCAGCCACATTGGAAGGCAATGGAAAACTGTTGCTGAACAAATCATGCCAGCTTTGCAAAACTGTCAATTAAGTTATGGTAGAAATGCCAAAACTACTGTGTAACATGCCCGTGTGCTTATTTATTCAGTTGTTTCTGACTCTTCGTGACCTCATAGACCAGCCCACGCCAGAGCTCCCTGTCGGCCATCCCCACCCCCAGCTCCTTCAAATTACATGCCCATGTCTACATGCCAATGCCTACAAACAATGCCATACCTGGAGAACATCTTCTCAAACAGCAAACAAGTTCAGAACATCTTCTCAAACAACAAACTAGTTCAGACTCTGTGTGTATTGTTCTCATAGACCTCAGATATTTTTAGGATTATTTTTGAGATTATTTTGTGAATATTTTGCAAATATTTTAATAATAGTTTATGAATATCTTTGTGAATATTTCAATGACTATTTTTGTGAATATTTTAATGAATATTTCTGGGAGTATTTTTAATGATTTTTTCATGAATATTTTTAGGATTATTTTTGAGATTATTTTGTGAATATTTTGCAAACATTTTAATAATATTTTATGAATATCTTTGTGAATATTTCAATGAATATTTTTGTGAATATTTTAATGAATATTTCTGTGAATAGTTTTATGATTTTTTCACGAATATTTTTGTAAATATTTTTAGGATTATTTTTGAGATTATTTTGTGAATATTTTGCAAACATTTTAATAATATTTTTGAATATCTTTGTGAATATTTCAATGAATATTTTTGTGAATACTTTAATGAATATTTCTGTGAGTATTTTTATGATTTATTCACAAATATTTTTAGGAATATTTTTGAGATTGTTTTGTGAATATTTTGCAAATATTTTAATAATAGTTTATGAATATCTTTGTGAATATTTCAATGATTATTTTTGTGAATATTTTAATGAATATTTCTGTGAGTATTTTTAATGACTTTTTCACGAATATCTTTGTGACTATTTTTAGGATTATTTTTGTGATGATTTTGTGAATATTTTGCAAACATTTTTATAATAGTTTATGAATATCTTTTTGAAAATTTCACTGAATATTTTTGTGAATATTTTAATGAAGATTTCTGTGAGTATTTTTATTATTTGTTCACAAATATTTTTAGGATTATTTTTGAGATTATTTTGTGAATATTTTGCAAACATTTTAATAATATTTTATGAATATCTTTGTGGATATTTCAATGCATATTTTTGTGAATACTTTAATGAAAATTTCTGTGAGTATTTTTATGATTTATTCACAAATATTTTTAGGATTATTTTTGAGATTATTTTGTGAATATTTTGCAAACATTTTAATAATATTTTTGAATATCTTTGTGAATATTTTAATGAATATTTCTGGGAGTATTTTAATGATTTTTTTCACGAATATTTTTGTGAATATTTTTAAGATTATTTTTGAGATTATTTTGTGAATATTTTGCAAACATTGTAATAATATTTTTGAATATCTTTGTGAATATTTCAATGAATATTTTTGTGAATATTTTAATGAATATTTCTGTGAATATTTTTATGATTGTTTCCATGAATATTTTTGTAAATATTTTTGTGATTATTTTCTGAATATTTTGCAAATAGTTTGATCGATTCCCTTGTATTGGGCTGTGACAGTGGTGCCAACTTGCATTAATTCTGCAGTGTGGATGCACCCTGCCTTCTAAGGTGCATGCATCTGTCTTCTTAGCAGTCCACATTAGTCACAGAGCTCTCTTCTGCCTATTACAGGTCGCTGACAGCTGTTTACCTGATGTCTGTATCCTGTTTTTCTTCATCGGGGAGGTTTATTACTTGCCTTAACGTTCAACAGCTCCCAGGGCCGCTTGCAATAAAGAACACAAAGCACACCCCAAACCCATATAAATCAAATCAACCGCAGACTAATAAAATAGTCAGCCGCAGGCACCAAAGATGCACGGAAACACAGAGAGAGAAGTAGTTGGAAAGATGGCTTAGCAGCGAAGACAAGCAAGAGATAAAAAGGACTTGGAATTAAAGCAAATCTCTGCTGGGTGATGAAAAACAGACAAGTCTCATCCTGCTGGGTTGCTATAATAAAAATGTCCCGTAACACTCTTCAGAGTGCATCCACACAATGCCATAAATGCAGTTTGACACCACTTTAACTGCTATGCTTCAGTGCTATGGAATCCTGTAAGTTGTAGTTTGGGAGCCCCCAGTGGCGCAATGAGATAAATCCTTGTACCGGCAGGACTGAAATCCGACAGGTCGCAGGTTCAAATCTGGGGAGAGTGTGGATGAGCTCCCTCTGTCAGCTCCAGCTTCCCTTGCGGGGACATGAGAGAAGCCTCCCACAAGGATGGTAAAACATCAAAACATCCAGGTGTACCATGGGCAACGTCCTTGCAGATGGCCAATTCTCTCACTAGGGAGAGCGTGGATGAGCTCCCTCTGTCAGCTCCAGCTTCCCATGCGGGGACATGAGAGAAGCCTCCCACAAGGATGGTAAAACATCAAAACATCCAGGTGTACCATGGGCAACGTCCTTGCAGATGGCCAATTCTCTCACTAGGGAGAGCGTGGATGAGCTCACTCTGTCAGCTCCAGCTCCCCATTCAGGGACATGAGAGAAGCCTCCCACAAGGATGGTAAAACATCAAAACATCCGGGTGTACCATGGGCAATGTCCTTGCAGATGGCCAATTCTCTCACTAGGGAGAGCGTGGATGAGCTCCCTCTGTCAGCTCCAGCTCCCCATGCAGGGACATGAGAGAAGCCTCCCACAAGGATGGTAAAACATCAAAACATCCGGGCAATATCCCCTGGGCAACGTCCTCGCAGATGGCCAATTCTCTCACACCAGAAGAGACTTGCAGTTTCTCAAGTCGCTCCTGACATGAAAATAAATAAATAAGGCCTCGGTGCGCAATGAGTTAAACCCTTGTGCCAGCAGGACTGAAAACCGACAGGTCGCAGGTTCGAATCTGGGGAGAGCGTGGATGAGCTCCCTCTGTCAGCTCCAGCTTCCCATGCGGGGACATGAGAGAAGCCTCCCACAAGGATGGTAAACCATCAAAACATCCGGGTGTACCATGGGCAACGTCCTTGCAGATGGCCAATTCTCTCACTAGGGAGAGCGTGGATGAGCTCCCTCTGTCAGCTCCAGCTTCCCATGCGGGGACATGAGAGAAGCCTCCCACAAGGATGGTAAACCATCAAGACATCCGGGTGTACCATGGGCAACGTCCTTGCAGATGGCCAATTCTCTCACTAGGGAGAGCGTGGATGAGCTCCCTCTGTCATCTCCAGCTCCCCATGCGGGGACATGAGAGAAGCCTCCCACAAGGATGGTAAAACATCAAAACATCCGGGTGTACCATGGGCAACGTCCTTGCAGATGGCCAATTCTCTCACTAGGGAGAGCGTGGATGAGCTCCCTCTGTCAGCTCCAGCTTCCCATGCGGGGACATGAGAGAAGCCTCCCACAAGGATGGTAAACCATCAAGACATCCGGGTGTACCATGGCCAACGTCCTTGCAGATGGCCAATTCTCTCACTAGGGAGAGCGTGGATGAGCTCCCTCTGTCATCTCCAGCTCCCCATGCGGGGACATGAGAGAAGCCTCCCACAAGGATGGTAAAACATCAAAACATCCGGGTGTACCATGGGCAACGTCCTTGCAGATGGCCAATTCTCTCACTAGGGAGAGCGTGGATGAGCTCCCTCTGTCAGCTCCAGCTCCCCATGTGGGGACATGAGAGAAGCCTCCCACAAGGATGGTAAAACATCAAAACATCCGGATGTACCATAGGCAACGTCCTCGCAGATGGCCAATTCTCTCACACCAGAAGAGACTTGCAGTTTCTCAAGTCGCTCCTGACATGAAAATAAATAAATAAGGCCTCGGTGGTGCAATGAGTTAAACCCTTGTGCCGGCAGGACTGAAAACCGACAGTTCGCAGGTTTGAATCTGGGGGGAGCGTGGATGAGCTCCCTCTGTCAGCTCCAGCTCCCCATGCGGGGATATGATAGAAGCCTCCCACAAGGATGGTAAAACATCAAAAACATCTGGGCATCCCCTGGGCAACGTCCTTGCAGACAGCCAATTTTCTCACCCCAGAAGTGACTTGCAGTTTCTCAAGTTGCTCCTGACACGAAAATAAATAAACAAACTTGTAGTTTGACAATGTCTTTAGTGTTCTCTGCCAAAGGCCTTCGACAAGGTCTCCATGACATTCTGGCATGGAAACTAGTCCAATGTGGGTGAGGCAAAACTACGGTCAGGTGCATCTGTAATGTGTTAAGCGAACGAACCCAGAGGGTGATTCTCCCCAAGGCTTCCCCTTCGTCCTGAAAAGAAGTGACAAGTGGAGTGGCATCTCTTGTCTCTTGGACTCTTGTCTGTTGGAGCTAGGTGTGAATGTTTTCAGCTGACCACCTTGATTAGCATTTGATGGCCTGGCAGTGCCTGGAGCAATCTTTTGTTGAGAGGTGATTCCAAGAGTCCTTTGTCCCACCCTGGTCATTCCACAGATATATAAACCCTTTTTCCTATTTCCAACAGACCTCACTACCTCTGAGGATGCTTGCCATAGATGAAGGTGAAACGTCAGGAGAAAATGCTTCTAGAACATGGCCATATAGCCCGAAAAAAACCTACAACAACCCAGTGATTCCGGCCTTTGACAATACAATGGAACAATGGCTTCGAACTACAGGAAAGAAAGGAGATTCAGCCTGAACACGAGGAAGAACTTCCTAATTGTGAGAGCTGTTCAGCAGTGGAACCCTCTGCCCCAGAGTGTGGTGGAGATTCCTTCTTTGGAGGCTTTTAAGCAGAGGCTGGGTGGCCATCTGTCAGGGGTGCTTTGAGTGCAGTTTTCCTGCTACTTGACAGAATGGGGTTGGACTGGATGGCCCACCAGGTCTCTTCCAATTCTAGGATTCTATGATTCAAAGAGTGTTGGTGCCCAAACAAACTATACATCCCAGGGCTCTATAGCACTGAGCCGTGGCAGCTAAAGTGGTTTCACTTTGGGAGTGCACATTTTGCTTCCAATGTTCTACAAATACATGTGTGTAAGAGAGAAAGAGAGAGAAAGATTCTCTTTATCAGAACCAGTAGCGTTTTGGAAGCCTCAACTCTCTAATTTGTTCCAAGGCAAATAATATTGGTGGGAAAAGATAAGGAGAGGCCGCAGCCAGGCGCGAAATGGCCAAAACGAGCCAAGAAATCTGGAAGCGAGCTGTGCTCCAGCTGCTGCGTTGCTTCCAGGAGAGATTTTTTGGCCAAAAGGAAAGCAATGAGGCACAGACTGAGGATGCAGCTACACTGCAGAATCCATCCCTTTTGCACCACTTTACCTGCCTTGGCTCAATGCTAGGGAACCTTGGGAGTTGTAGTTTCACAAGGTCTTTAACCTTCTCTGCCAAAGTGGGCTGGTGCCTCACCAAACTACAAATCCCTGAATTCTGTAGCATTGAACGAGGGCAATTCAAGTGGTGTCAACTTGCACACTGTAGATAGACCTTATGGCCCCATCTACACTGCCATCTTGATTAATGACTTAGATGAAGGGCTAGAAGGCAGGATCATCAAATTTGCAGACGACACCAAATTGGGAGGAAGAGCCAAGACTCCAGAGGACAGGAGCAGGATTCAAAACGAACTTGACAGATTAGAGAGATGATTGGCCAAAACTAGCAAAATGAAGTTCAGCAGGGACAAATGCAAGATACTCCACTTTGGCAGGAAAAACGAAATGCAAAGATACAAAATGGGGGACAATGCCTGGCTCGAGAGCAGTACGCGTGAAAAAGATCTTGGAGTCCTCGTGGACAACAAGGTAAACATGACCCAACAATGTGATGTGGCGGCAAAAAAAGCCAATGGGATTTTGGCCTGCATCAATAGGAGCATAGTGTCTAGATCCAGGGAAGTAATGCTCCCCATGCTCTATTCTGCTTTGGTTAGACCACTTTACCTGGAATATTGTGTCCAATTCTGGGCACCACAATTCAAGAGAGATATTGACAAGCTGGAATGTGTCCAGAGGAGGGCGACTAAAATGATCAAGGGTCTGGAGAACAAGCCCTATGAGGAGCAGCTTAAGGAGCTGGGCATGTTTAGCCTGAAGAAGAGAAGGCTGAGAGGAGATATGATGATAGCGATGTATAAATATGTGAGAGGAAGCCACAGGGAGGAGGAGGGAGCAAGCTTGTTTTCTGCTTCCCTGGAGACTAGGACGCAATGGAACAATGGCTTCAAACTACAAGAGAGGAGATTCCACCTGAACATGAGGAAGAACTTCCTGACTGTGAGAGCCGTTCAGCAGTGGAACTCTCTGCCCCGGAGTGTGGTGGAGGCTCCTTCTTTGGAGGCTTTCAAACAGAGGCTGGGTGGCTATCTGTCGGGGGTGATTTGAATGCAATATTCCTGCTGCTTGGCAGAATGGGGTTGAACTGGATGGCCCACGAGGTCTCTTCCAACTCTGTGATTCTATGGTTCTATTATGCAGTTTCATAATGCACTGCATTGAACTGCATTAGATGACAGTGTAGACTCATAACACAGTTCAATGTAGTTAAATTGCAACTACAGGTCCTATGTTTTAGGATTTGACCCCAGCTTTTCTGTTTATCCTAGATTATCTGCCAGTGGGGACTCATATAATCCAGTTTAAAGCAGAAAACCTGGGATAACATGCTGGGATGTGGGGTCTATCTGGAAGGGCCCTACATTAAATGGCAGTGTCAAGGGGACCTTAGTCTCCCTTCTCTGAAATGCTTGGATCCAGAAGTGTTTTGGGTAATGGTATCTTAGTCTCCCTTCTCTGAAATGCTTGGATCCAGAAGCGTTTTGGATGATGGGACCTTAGTCTCCCTTCTCTGAAATGCTTGGATCCAGAAGTGTTTTGGGTGATGGGATCTTAGTCTCCCTTCTCTGAAATGCTTGGATCCAGAAGTGTTTTGGGTGATGGTATCTTAGTCTCCCTTCTCTGAAATGCTTGGATCCAGAAGCGTTTTGGATGATGGGACCTTAGTCTCCCTTCTCTGAAATGCTTGGATCCAGAAGCGTTTTGGATGATGGGACCTTAGTCTCCCTTCTCTGAAATGCTTGGATCCAGAAGTGTTTTGGATGATGGGACCTTAGTCTCCCTTCTCTGAAATGCTTGGATCCAGAAGTGTTTTGGGTGATGGGATCTTAGTCTCCTTTCTCTGAAATGCTTGGATCCAGAAGCGTTTTGGATGATGGGACCTTAGTCTCCCTTCTCTGAAATGCTTGGATCCAGAAGCGTTTTGGATGATGGGACCTTAGTCTCCCTTCTCTGAAATGCTTGGATCCAGAAGCGTTTTGGATGATGGGACCTTAGTCTCCCTTCTCTGAAATGCTTGGATGCAGAAGCGTTTTGGGTGATGGGATCTTAGTCTCCCTTCTCTGAAATGCTTGGATCCAGAAATGTTTTGGGTGATGGGATCTTAGTCTCCCTTCTCTGAAATGCTTGGATCCAGAAATGTTTTGGGTGATGGGATCTTAGTCTCCCTTCTCTGAAATGCTTGGATCCAGAAGTATTTTGGATCTTAGTCTCCCTTCTCTGAAATACTTGGATCCAGAAGTGTTTTGGGTGATGGGATCTTAGTCTCCCTTCTCTGAAATGCTTGGATCCAGAAGTGTTTTGGGTGATGGGATCTGAGTCTCCATTCTCTGAAATGCTTGCAGCCAGAAATGTTTTGGGTGATGGGACCTTAGTCTCCCTTCTCTGAAATGCTTGGATCCAGAAGTGTTTTGGGTAATGGTATCTTAGTCTCCCTTCTCTGAAATGCTTGGATCCAGAAGCGTTTTGGATGATGGGACCTTAGTCTCCCTTCTCTGAAATGCTTGGATCCAGAAGTGTTTTGGGTGATGGGATCTTAGTCTCCCTTCTCTGAAATGCTTGGATCCAGAAGTGTTTTGGGTGATGGTATCTTAGTCTCCCTTCTCTGAAATGCTTGGATCCAGAAGCGTTTTGGATGATGGGACCTTAGTCTCCCTTCTCTGAAATGCTTGGATCCAGAAGCGTTTTGGATGATGGGACCTTAGTCTCCCTTCTCTGAAATGCTTGGATCCAGAAGTGTTTTGGATGATGGGACCTTAGTCTCCCTTCTCTGAAATGCTTGGATCCAGAAGTGTTTTGGGTGATGGGATCTTAGTCTCCTTTCTCTGAAATGCTTGGATCCAGAAGCGTTTTGGATGATGGGACCTTAGTCTCCCTTCTCTGAAATGCTTGGATCCAGAAGCGTTTTGGATGATGGGACCTTAGTCTCCCTTCTCTGAAATGCTTGGATCCAGAAGCGTTTTGGATGATGGGACCTTAGTCTCCCTTCTCTGAAATGCTTGGATGCAGAAGCGTTTTGGGTGATGGGATCTTAGTCTCCCTTCTCTGAAATGCTTGGATCCAGAAATGTTTTGGGTGATGGGATCTTAGTCTCCCTTCTCTGAAATGCTTGGATCCAGAAATGTTTTGGGTGATGGGATCTTAGTCTCCCTTCTCTGAAATGCTTGGATCCAGAAGTATTTTGGATCTTAGTCTCCCTTCTCTGAAATACTTGGATCCAGAAGTGTTTTGGGTGATGGGATCTTAGTCTCCCTTCTCTGAAATGCTTGGATCCAGAAGTGTTTTGGGTGATGGGATCTGAGTCTCCATTCTCTGAAATGCTTGCAGCCAGAAATGTTTTGGGTGATGGGATCTTAGTCTCCCTTCTCTGAAATGCTTGGATCCAGAAGTGTTTTGGGTGATGGGATCTTAGTCTCCATTCTCTGAAATGCTTGGATCCAGAAGTGTTTTGGGTGATGGGATCTAAGTCTCCCTTCTCTGAAATGCTTGGATCCAGAAGTGTTTTGGGTGATGGGATCTTAGTCTCCCTTCTCTGAAATGCTTGGATCCAGAAGTGTTTTGGGTGATGGGATCTAAGTCTCCCTTCTCTGAAATGCTTGGATCCAGAAGTGTTTTGGGTGATGGGGTCTTAGTCTCCCTTCTCTGAAATGCTTGGATCCAGAAGTGTTTTGAGTGATGGGATCTTAGTCTCCCTTCTCTGAAATGCTTGGATCCAGAAGTGTTTTGGGTGATGGGACCTTAGTCTCCCTTCTCTGAAATGCTTGGATCCAGAAGTGTTTTGGGTGATGGGACCTTAGTCTCCCTTCTCTGAAATGCTTGGATCCAGAAGTGTTTTGGGTGATGGGATCTTAGTCTCCCTTCTCTGAAATGCTTGGATCCAGAAGTATTTTGGATCTTAGTCTCCCTTCTCTGAAATGCTTGGATCCAGAAGTGTTTTGGGTGATGGGATCTGAGTCTCCCTTCTCTGAAATGCTTGGATCCAGAAGTGTTTTGGGTGATGGGATCTTAGTCTCCCTTCTCTGAAATGCTTGGATCCAGAAGTATTTTGGATCTTAGTCTCCCTTCTCTGAAATGCTTGGATCCAGAAGTGTTTTGGGTGATGGGATCTTAGTCTCCCTTCTCTGAAATGCTTGGATCCAGAAGTGTTTTGGGTGATGGGATCTGAGTCTCCCTTCTCTGAAATGCTTGGATCCAGAAGTGTTTTGGGTGATGGGATCTTAGTCTCCCTTCTCTGAAATGCTTGGATCCAGAAATGTTTTGGGTGATGGGATCTTAGTCTCCCTTCTCTGAAATGCTGGGATCCAGAAATGTTCTGGGTGATGGGATCTTAGTCTCCCTTCTCTGAAATGCTTGGATCCAGAAGTGTTTTGGGTGATGGGATCTGAGTCTCCATTCTCTGAAATGCTTGCATCCAGAAATGTTTTGGGTGATGGGATCTTAGTCTCCCTTCTCTGAAATGCTTGGATCCAGAAGTGTTTTGAGTGATGGGATCTTAGTCTCCCTTCTCTGAAATCCTTGGATCCAGAAGTGTTTTGGGTGATGGGACCTTAGTCTCCCTTCTCTGAAATGCTTGGATCCAGAAGTGTTTAGGAGGATGGGACCTTAGTCTCCCTTCTCTGAAATGCTTGGATCCAGAAGTGTTTTGAGTGATGGGATCTTAGTCTCCCTTCTCTGAAATGCTTGGATCCAGAAGTATTTTGGATCTTAGTCTCCCTTCTCTGAAATGCTTGGATCCAGAAGTGTTTTGGGTGATGGGATCTTAGTCTCCCTTCTCTGAAATGCTTGGATCCAGAAGTATTTTGGATCTTAGTCTCCCTTCTCTGAAATGCTTGGATCCAGAAGTGTTTTGGGTGATGGGATCTTAGTCTCCCTTCTCTGAAATGCTTGGATCCAGAAGTGTTTTGGGTGATGGGATCTTAGTCTCCCTTCTCTGAAATGCTTGGATCCAGAAGTATTTTGGATTTTAGTCTCCCTTCTCTGAAATGCTTGGATCCAGAAGTGTTTTGGGTGATGGGATCTTAGTCTCCCTTCTCTGAAATGCTTGGATCCAGAAGTGTTTTGGGTGATGGGATCTGAGTCTCCCTTCTCTGAAATGCTTGGATCTAGAAGTGTTTTGGGTGATGGGATCTTAGTCTCCCTTCTCTGAAATGCTTGGATCCAGAAATGTTTTGGGTGATGGGATCTTAGTCTCCCTTCTCTGAAATGCTTGGATCCAGAAATGTTTTGGGTGATGGGATCTTAGTCTCCCTTCTCTGAAATGCTTGGATCCAGAAGTATTTTGGATCTTAGTCTCCCTTCTCTGAAATGCTTGGATCCAGAAGTGTTTTGGGTGATGGGATCTTAGTCTCCCTTCTCTGAAATGCTTGGATCCAGAAGTGTTTTGGGTGATGGGATCTGAGTCTCCATTCTCTGAAATGCTTGCATCCAGAAATGTTTTGGGTGATGGGATCTTAGTCTCCCTTCTCTGAAATGCTTGGATCCAGAAGTGTTTTGGGTAATGGGATCTAAGTCTCCCTTCTCTGAAATTCTTGGATCCAGAAGTGTTTTGGGTGATGGGATCTTAGTCTCCCTTCTCTGAAATGCTTGGATCCAGAAGTATTTTGGGTGATGGGACCTTAGTCTCCCTTCTCTGAAATGCTTGGATCCAGAAGCGTTTTGGATGATGGAACCTTAGTCTCCCTTCTCTGAAATGCTTGGATCCAGAAGCGTTTTGGATGATGGGACCTTAGTCTCCCTTCTCTGAAATGCTTGGATCCAGAAGCGTTTTGGATGATGGGACCTTAGTCTCCCTTCTCTGAAATGCTTGGATCCAGAAGCGTTTTGGATGATGGGACCTTAGTCTCCCTTCTCTGAAATGCTTGGATCCAGAAGTTTTTCCACTTGTGGAATACCTGTATTTGTATGTAAGGCCCCTTCTACACTGCCATATATCATCCAGATTATCTGATTTGATAATCTGGTTTATATGGCGGTGTAGAAGGGGACATTGTTGCATCCTAGCCAAAAAAAGGTGCAACTTGGGGTGCATCTATACTGCAGAAGTAATGCTGTTTGACACCACTTTAACTGCCAGAGCCCCATGCTATGACATCTTGGGGATTGTGCGTGTTCTGTCGTGTGCTGGGCCTGTAAATAATTGTCTTTAAACAGGATGTGCAACCTTTGCCCAGCGGGAAGCCATGGGGCCCGAAGAGAAGTTCTCAGAGGTTTCCACCACAAATAGTCTTTAGATGGCTTGTGAAGTATAACAACGTCTTTTATTAATGAACAATCAAACAGAAACTTCTCATGTCTTCAGAAAGTTAAACAAATAATTCCAGGCTTTAATGCAACTGGTAGCTTCCTAAACTTGCCCACGAAGGACAGGCAACTGTCTTCAATAACTTCTTCTTTACTTTAAAGGAAAGTCCCCTTTTTAACTTCTCCCAGGCTGACTGTAATCTAACCCTTACTGATGTGGGCTCCACTACCGGGTCAAACTGCTTCTCGAATGCCGAGTGGACCTACCAGTAAAGGCTTAGATGCTCTCCAGCTGGAGTTCTTTGGTCTTTAGGGCTGTTTCCCTGGAAAGTCTTTGGAGACTCTTGAGACTGTTCTCCCCGGAATTCTTGAGGGTTGAAGCTTTTGTACAGGGGAAGCTTACACATGTCCTGTACATTGGCTTTCCTGGCTGAGACTAACTAAAAAATGGCTCCCTTCCCTTCCCAATTGCCCTGAGCAAGGGGCGGGACCAAAACTAAACGATGATTAACAGGTGACTTGCCCTATGACTGCAACCAAAAGAAGCCACCTATCTGAAGAGTCCCTGAAATCCAGGACTGCAAACAAACATTTAATACAAAGCAAATAAATTTGGAGCTCCTGGTAACAGCTGTACCAGAACAGTGCGCCAGCTGGCCACGTTAGTCCATGCTCTTGTCACATCTCAAATAGATGACTGCAACACATTCTACATGGGGTTGCTTTTGAAGACTGTTCAGAACCTCTAAGTATTCCAACGAGAGACATCCAGGGTACTCACCATAGTGGAGTACAGGGAGTGGACATCCCTCCTGCTGCATCAGCTCCACTGGCTGCCGAGCACAATTCAAAGTGCTGGCTTTGGCCTATAAAGCCCTAAATGGTTCCAGTCCAGCTTGCCTGTCTGAACGTATCTCCCTTTATGAACCAGTTTGAGTGCCAAGATCAGCTGGGGAGGTTCTGCTCCCAGTCCGACAGCCATCACAGGTGCAATTGGTGGGAAGAGGGACACAACAACAACAACAACAACAACAACAACAACAACTTTAAAAAAGGAGATGGAGGGCCTGGTTCAGCCCAAGAACAAGCCATTAGAACCAAAGCCATCAAAGCCAGAAGGGAAAAGTCGACAACAGATCCCAAACGTAGACTCTGCAAGGAAGCAGATTTTATTTATTTGTCGTGTCAGGGGCAACCAGTCAATTGTATTACTTTTGAATTGTATTACTCTAACAGAACAATACAAAATGTGTGAGTTTGGTAGTTGATTAAATGTCCTTTGACCAGTATCTGGCCACTTGGAGTGCTTCTGGTGTTGCTGCAAGAAGGTCCTCCCTTGTGCATGTGGCAGGGCTCAGGGTGCATTGCAGCAGGTGGTCAGTGGTTTGCTCCTCTCCACACTTGCATGTTGTGGATTCCACTTTGTAGCCCCATTTCTTGAGGTTGGCTCTGCATCTCATGGTGCGCAGTCTGTTTAGTGCCTTCCAAGTCGCCCAGTTTTCTGTGTGCCCAGGGGGGAGTCTCTCATTTGGTATCAGTCATTGGTTGAGGTTCTGGATTTGAGCCTGCCACTTTTGGACTCTCGCTTGCTGAGGTGTTCCAGCGAGTGTACCCAAACAGGGGATGAGCTGGAGATGTCTCTGCCTTGCTCCTTTCACTATTGGCTGCTACTTCCCGGCGGATGTCAGGTGGTGCAATACCGGTTAAACAGTGTAATTTCTCCAGTGGTGTGGGGCGCAGACACCCTGTGATAATGCGGCATGTCTCATTAAGAGCCACATCCACTGTTTTAGTGTGGTGACATGTGTTCCACACCGGGCATGCATACTCAGCAGCAGAGTAGCATAGCGCAAGGGCAGATGTCTTCACTGTGTCTGGTTGTGATCCCCAGGTTGTGCCAGTCAGCTTTCGTATGATATTGTTTCTAGCATCCACTTTTTGAATCATATTCAGGCAGTGCTTCTTGTAGGGCAGAGCACGGTCCAGAGTGACTCCCAGGTATTTGGGTGCATTGCAATGCTCCAGTGGGATTCCTTCCCAGGTAATAATCCTCAGAGCTTGGGATGCTTGTCTGTTCTTGAGATGAAAAGCACATGTCTGTGTTTTAGATGGGTTGGGAAATTAGCTGGTTTTCCCTGTAATAGGCAGTAAGAGCACCTAGAGCTTTGGAGAGCTTCTGTTCTACCATCTCAAAAGGACATGAGAGAAGCCTCCTTGCAGGATTGCAAGACATCCAGGCATCCCCTGGGCAACGTCTTCGTAGATGGCTGATTCTCTCACCCCAGAAGCAACCAGAAGGAAGCTGATGAAACAATAGATCTCATCCTCAGCTGCTACAAGAAGATTGCGCAGACAGACTCCAAGCAGAGGCATAACACCGTTGCTCAGATGATCCATTGGAACTTTTGCCACAGATATCATCTGCCTGCGACAATGAACTGGTGGGATAACAAGCCGGAAAAAGAGAAGGAAGAATGGGGAGAAAGAGGAAGGGTAAGTAAAGAGGGGAAAGGAAGGGAAGAAGAAGAAAAGGAAGGAAAGAAGGAGAGATGGAAAGAAAAAAGGGAGGGAAGGAAGGAAAGAGGGAGGGAGGGAGGGAACAAGAGAAAGAAAGAAGGAGAGGAAGAGGAAGGTTAGCCACAGCAACTCGTGGCAGGTAGAGCTTGACTTAGGCGATCCCTCGTTGTCTGAGTAGGATAATCCTCCAGGGTGGGTCCATACGTGATTGTGGAGACCTATCCTTGATCTGCATCTTCTTTCTCAGTGAGGGCATCAGTTTCCAGATGGAAGGTGGTCCCGGTTGGGGTTGGATTGATGCACCTTCCTCTTGGCACGTTTCTCTCTTTTGCCCTCCATTCGTGCCTCTTCAAATTCTGCAGCACTGTTGGTCACAGCTGACCTCCAGCTGGAGCGCTCACAGGCCAGGGCTTCCCAGTTCTCGGTGTCTATGGCACAGCTAGTAGTAAATAAATAAATTGTAGTTTGGTGAGGCCCCAAACTACAATTGTTTTAAAAGGTATTTAAAAAGTTAAATAGCAAATACCCTTTAAAATTACAATTCCCAGGACTCCATAGCATTGAGCTATGGCTTTTAAAGTGGCGTCAAACAGTATCAATTCTACAGTGTGCTGTCATTGTGGTATAGGATAGCAACCAAACGCCCAGAATGCCTCTATGGCTGTGGTCTCCAAAGGATTCTGGGTCTTGGATTCCCCAAGCTAACTTTTCCCAAGACCTGTCAGTTGTTCCTGAAGTCTCTTCTTCTAAAACGGCAGCTTTCGGGTGGAAGAGTGAAGGCTGGGTTGGATCTCGCAGCTGCAAAAGGCAGATAGCACTTTGAGAACTTGAGATGAAAAGGGAAGTTTTGGAACGGCAACGTCTGAAATACAAATCAGCCAGGCAGCAAAGCCCCGGAAGAATAGCAGGGGCGAAAAGCCCTTAAAGGCCTTGGTGAAAAACTAAAATAAAAAATATCAAACTTAAAAGCAGAAGTTCAGCAGGGAAGAAAACAGCATTCAAAAGGAAATCAATGCAAGAGGCACCGGTGGGAGCAAAAGGGAGCAACCAGAGGAGGATTTATGTCACCAGGAATGGAGGGGAATATATCACAGGTGCCAGGACTTATCTCTGCGGTTGGTGCTACGTCTCCCAGCCTGCGGAGGTGGCAAATTGATCATGTTCGCACACCAGTGGATGCGGGGGGGGGGGGGGGGTTAGATTGAAGACAAGTGGAGAGGAGAAGGAAACAAGCATTTGGAAATGTTCCTACTTGGATGATAAATCCTCCTAGGCATGGTTTGTCATGTAGAGCAGATATATGCAGTCGGCATTCCACTTTTGCAGGGTTTAATGAAATGGGAAAAATGGGACTGTTACTTTTACTGTTGGAGTTCAGCCTATGAACTCCAACAGTAAAATAAAAAGTTCACACCTGGATTATTGTGTCCAATTCTGGGCACCGCAATTCAAGAGAGATATTGACAAGCTGGAATGTGTCCAGAGAAGGGCGACTCAAATGATCAAGGGTCTGGAGAACAAGCCCTATGAGGAGCGGCTTAAGGAGCTGGCCATGTTTAGCCTGAAGAAGAGAAGGCTGAGAGGAGATATGATAAACATGTATAAATATGTGAGAGGAAGTCACAGGGAGGAGGGAGCAAGCTTGTTTTCTGCTGCCCTGGAGACTAGGACACAGAACAATGGCTTCAAACTACAAGAAAGGAGATTCCATCTGAACACGAGGAAGAACTTCCTGACTGTGAGAGCCGTTCAGCAGTGGAACTCTCTGCCCCGGAGTGTGGTGGAGGCTCCTTCTTTGGAAGCTTTTAAACAGGGGCTGGATAGCCATCTGTCAGAGGTGATTTGAATGCAATATTCCTGCTTCTTGGCAGAATGGGGTTGGACTGGATGGCCCATGAGGTCTCTTCCAACTCTTTGATTCTATGATTCTATGATTCTATGAGGTCAAGAGAGGGGGCTGGAAAGATAGTACTTTCCATGACAAAAAAATGTTCTTGTTTACTTGAGGTTATATATCAGTGGTCAAAAGCAAGGGGACGCGGCAGTAACTTGAAGGGTAGCATCTGCGCATGCTGCCAGGCTGTCTGTCTTCTTCATGAAGAAACTAAAATAAACCTTGTTTTTTGATCTTTTTTGGGACTGTCTCCTTCCTTACGTGCTCCCGTGATGTGGACCTAAGAAGACCCAATTTAGGGTCTCTTAACAGTGCAACTTGCGGCGTGTTCATTGAGAATGGGAACTCTCTCTCTGGCCTGGAGTGTGGTGGAAGCTCCTTCTTTGGAGGATTTTAAGCAGAGGCTGGATGGCCACCTGTTGAGGGTGCTTTGATAGTGTTTTCCTGCATGGAAGGGAGAGACCCTTGTGGTCTCTTCCAACTCTAGGATTCTGCGATTCTAAATAATCTTGATCACTCCAAGCAACCAGGAAACACTCTCTTGAAATGTTTACAGAGCAGTAGTAAATCTTTTAGAGGACAAGAAAATTTACGGTTCCACTGACAAAGGAATCTCTCTATCCCTTGTTAAGCTACAATGGCAATGCAATGTGCTTATATCTTCATTATTGTGTGTTGCTGTTCGCTTATACTGCAAAGCAATGAATTGTTTATAGGGTTTTCTTCACCAAGGAATCCTGAGGGGAGGTTTTGTCTGTCTCTTCCTCTGAAATATAGCTTACAGCGCCTGGAATTTTTTTGGCGGACTCCCTTCCAAGTCCAAACCGGGGCTGACCCTGCTTAGCTTTGGTGTTATTTTGTTATTACTAACAAAAGATGAATCTCAATGAACTCATTGTTTGAGAATAATATTTTCAGAGGCAAAACTGCTAGAATTATGCAACCAGCATGTTGGTGGCCACATTGGGTGGGGGATTTTGGGAGATGTAGTCCAAAAAATTTAGAAATGTCAGATTGTATCAAATGCTTGTCAGGTGAAGAATTTTCAAAGAGAACTCTCCAACCTTGGGAAAGTAGTTTTCGTTGGCAACAATATCCAGAATGCACTGAAATTGATTGCCATTGGATGGAGTATTCTGGGATTTGTAGTCCCAAAGGGGCATTCTGGGATTTGTAGTCCCAAATCCAAAAAAGGAATTGTTTAACCATATGCGATTGGGTGCATCTACACTGTAGAATGAATGCTGTTTGATATCACTCTAACTTCCATGGCTCATTGTTTTCAAATCCTGGGAGTTGTAGTTTGGTGCCGCTCCTAGGCTTTGCAAACTACAACTCCCAGGATTCCGTTGCATTGATCCGTGGTAGTTCAAGTGGTATCAAACTGCGTTCATTCTGCAATGCAGATGCACTCCTAAAAAGGCAAAAGGATTCTAGTGGCATTCATCTATTTCGAAATATTCTGTTTCTCTAAAGGAGAATGGTCTCTGGTGGAAGGGAACGCTGCTAATTTAATGCTAAGTGGCCATCAGCCGATGACAGTAAAAGCTCTGTTGATGCGTCTCCAGTTGAAGTTCCTGAGAGGTTCTTCAAAATGATGGATTGCGATCTCTCATTCTCTGGCAAGCGGCAAAGGCATACGCAAAATATTAAAGAGCTTTAGCAAAACAGCCGCCAGCCTCCAATGTTATATATATATATAGTTTTGCCAGCAAAGAGGTTGAGTTAAGTGAAAGTTTAAAGCACATCAACATTTTTGCAAGATTTCTTTGGTGCGAAAGAAGATTAAAAAGGAAGAATCCATCACAGAAAACAAAGCCTGAATGCAATTTTAACACTCGAACTGCCAAGGCTCAGTGCAACAAAAGACTGGGATCTACAGTTTGCCAAGGCCCCTGTTGCAACTCAGAGTAAGCTTCACCTTGCTTCCAAACACCACCACACAAGAGCTGTAGTTTTATAGTTTGTTGAGGAAAAAATCCAAGTCAAAATAAAGAATAAGCATTGCAAAGTTCCAAAGATTCGGGTAAAATGCAGAATACAGTTCCAAAGATCTTCAGGTAAAAACAAAGTACAAGCAAAGACAATTGCCCCAAGAATCACAATGCAAGAAATCCCAAGCATGCTGCTTGCCAGCTAAGGTAATCCATGAAGCTTTCAGGCTAATAAGCTACATTGAACTGACACTTTTCCTTAGTTTGCAAGAAGCCTAAATACCTTTCTAACATGAAAACATTATGCTCTCACCAACACGAAAGCATTGCAATGACCTTGGCCCGAGCTGGCTTCCCGTCTGCCGGCCAGGCGAGAACTCCGCCTGACCCACAAATTAAAACGAGCCTGCTGGGTCAGGTCATGATCAAGGCTTTCTGCACTTTCAGGATCAGCGTGGGAAGGAGGCAAAAGCCTCCCCACCTGTTCGCTATCTCCTTCATTAAAATTCTTTTCTTCTGGGAACCACTGTGTTGTTGACTCTCCACTGTCTGTGGGAGCCTCAGAAAAAGACCTAGAAGCAGGCCCAGAGATCTGAGGCACAGAAAAAGAGCCAGGAATCTGAATCATATCATCCTCATCATCAGGGGACATCTCAGCCACAACACCCCCGGCAGTTTTGGGCCAAGAGGGCAAAAGACCTTGCAAAACGACAACTCCCAGGATTCCTTAGCATTGAGCCATGCCAGTCATTAATACTGCAGTGTAGATGCACCCTAAATTTGGAAAGGCTATTTTCCAATAAAATCAAACCATCCCTGGACTGAAATTAGAGACATTTCAGAAGACTCTTCCAACAAATGCTTCTTGTTTTAGGACAAAAATACAGCCATCAAATTTCTCTTATTTTTCTATTCCCCAATCCGAGCTGAGTGAATGTACTTTGGAGACTACAACTCCCAGAATCCCTTGCCATTCGAGTTACCCAGGGTGCGGTCATATGGAGCATCTGTGGAATGAAAATCATGTGTAGCTCATATCCTTATCAATCCACACACTGTCTTGCTAGAGGAAAGATATGCCTCGCAGATGATCAGTAACGAATAAAGTGTTTACTTTTTGCAATGCAGAGCAACATATATACAGTTGCATTGACTCACACAATGTCCTTTGAGTGAGTTTCAAATGATCCTTAGGTGTCCATGTAAACAATCTTCTCCCAGCAGCCCAGAAGCAAAAATACGAACTGTCTTTATAAGCTCCTGCACAGAAAACCTAAAAATGTAACTGTTGCCAAAACTCCCAGGCTCAGCTAGATTCTGGGTGTAGCTCAACCAATCACCTTTGTGCTTTGCATTTTCCAGTTAACACACTAATCAACTGATTTTTACATGCTCCAACAGCATCTACTGTCGAAATTAATGCAATTTGACCCCACTTGAATGGCCATGGCTCAATGCTATGGAATCTTGGGAGTTGTAGTTTCACAAGGTCTTTAGCCCTCTCAGCCAAGTTACAAATCCCAGGATTCCATGGTATTGAACTATGGCAGTGAAAGTGGTGCCAAACTGCATTAATTCTCCAGTGTAGATGTGCCCATAATGTTTTAAAAAGTAACTTCTCCAAGGTCTGAAGCTTCACCAAAGGCCACAGCTTTTGCACAATCCTAACTGAATTGGGGGAAAAACATGGGAGTTGTATTGAAGACCCAATGATATCTATTTATTCACTTTAAAAGTTGCACAACTCCCTTGCTGTACTTCGTGCCTTCCATTGCAAGGCTCACTGCAAACCACAACAATTTACTACCTATTATTTTGTGGGTTTCTCAAGATCAGCATTTTATTCTGTTTGGACATAGCTGCAAAACTCTGAACCACCCATGTTGACTTTACAACTGCGCAAATTTCTCATAAAAATCAGCAGAATTATCAGTTGACGGAACTCATATAAATGCTACTCTCATTCAAGCTGTTCAGTTTGGAGATTTTGCAATTTTTCTTAAAGTGTTGGAAAGTTCTTCCAAACTTTCAGCTGTTTACCAGAAGTTGCTCCACTAGGAAGAGCAAATATTTGCTCATTCAGACTCAGGGTGCATCCACACTGTAGATTTAATGCAGTTTGATACCACTGCCATGGCTCATTGCTGAGGTTAGCGATATATTTAAGCCTGATCCTCATGTCGCCTCTTCACCTTCTCCAAGCTAAACAGACCTAGTTCCCCAAGCTTTCCATTTTTATTCCTCATTCAGGGAGATCACCTGCACCATTTGTTGTATCATCACCAAAAACCATCACAGACCAGTTATGTATGATCTCACTAACATTCCTAACGAATATGTAGTGGAAGTGAAGAACAGATTTAAGGGACTAGATTTAATGGACAGAAGCCACGACATTGTTCAGGAGGTGGCAAGAAAGTACTCCCCAAAGAAAAAGAAAACCAAGAAGGCAAGATGGTTGTCTGCTGAGACACTGGAAGTAGCCCAAGAAAGGAGGAAAGCAAAAGGAAACAGGGATAAGGGGAGATATGCCCAGTTAAATGCACAATTCCAGAGGTTAGCCAGAAGAAATAAGGAACTATTTTTAAACAAGCAATGCATGAAAGTGAAAGAAAACAACAGAATAGGAAGGACAAGAGACCTCTTCCAGAAATTTAGAAATATTGGAGGTAAATTTCAGGCAAAAATTGGTATGATAAGAAACAAAGATGGCAGGGACCTAACAGAAGCTGAAGAGATCAAGAGAAGGTGGAGAGACTATACAGAAGATGTGTATAGGAAGGATAATAATATCAAGGATAGTTTTGATGGTGTGGTGAGTGAATTAGAACCAGACATCCTGAGGAGTGAGGTAGAATGGGCCTTAAGAAGCATTGCTAACAACAAGGCAACAGGAGACGACGGGATCCCAGCTGAACTGTTTAAAATCTTGAAAGATGATGCTGTCAAGGTGATGCATGCCATATGCCAGCAAATATGGAAAACACAAGAATGGCCATCAGACTGGAAAAAATCCACTTATATCCCCATACCAAAAAGGGAAATGCTGAAGACTGCTCAAACTTCCGTACAGTGGCCCTTATTTCTCATGCCAGGAAGGTAATGCTCAAGATCCTGCAAGGAAGACTTCAGGAAGACATGGAGAGAGAGTCGCCAGATGTACAAGCTGGGTTTAGACAAGGTAGAGGAACGAGAGACCAGATTGCCAATATCCCAATGTTGGATAATGGAGAAAGGCAGGGAGTTTCAGGAAAACATCTATTTCTGCTTCATTGACTATTCTAAAGCCTTGGACTGTGTGGATCATAATAAATTGTGGCAAGTTCTTGGTGGGATGGGCATATCAAGCCCCCTTGTCTCTCTCCTGAGGAATCTGTACAAGGACCAAGGAGCAACAGTAAGAATTGACCATGGAACAACAGACTGGTTCAAGATTGGGAAAGGCATATGGCAGGGTTGTATTCCCTCCCCCAACCTATTCAACTTGTATGCAGAGCACATCATGAGATGTGCGGGGCTTGACAAATGCAAGGCTGGGGTGGAAATTGCTGGAAGAAACATTAACAATCTTAGATATGCAGATGACACCACTTAGATGGCCAAAAGCGAGGAGGAGTTGAGGAGCCTTATCATCAAGGAGAAAGGAGAAAGGGCAAAAGCTGGGTTTCAATTAAACATAAAAAAAAACAAGTTGATGGCAACAAGAATGATTGACAACTGGGAAATAGAGGGAAAAAACATGGAGGTAGGGACAGGGTTTGTATTTCTAGTTGAAAAGATAACTGCAGGCACAGACTGCAGCCAGGAAATCAGGAGACGCTTCCTACTTGGGAGGAGAGCAATGTCCAATCTTGATAAGATAGTGAAGAGTAGTGACATCACACTGGCAACGAAGATCCGCATAGTCAAAGCAATGGTATTCCCCATAGTAACCTGCGTATGTGAGAGCTGGACCTTAGGGAAGGCTGAGCGAAGGAAGAGAGATGCTTTTGAACTGTGGTATTGGAGGAAACTGCTGAGAGTGCCTTGGACTGCGAGAAGATCCAACCAGTCCATACTTCAAGAAATAAAGCCTGACTGCTCATTGGAGGGAAGGATAGTAGAGGCAAAGATGAAGTCCTTTGGCCACATCATGAGGAGACAGCAAAGCCTAGAGAAGACAATGATGCTGGGGAAAATGGAAGGTAAAAGGAAGAGGGGCCGACCAAGGGCAAGATGGACAGATGGCATCCTTGAAGTGACTGGATTGACCTTGAAGGAGCTGGGGGTGGTGATGGCCGACAGGGAGCTCTGGTGTGGGCTGGTCCATAAGGTCACGAAGAGTCGGAGACGACTGAACGAATGAACAACAACACTGAAGGAAAATTCAGAGAGTGCCTTGGACCGCAAGAAGATCTAATGAGTCCATCCTCCAGGAAAGAAAGCCCAACTGTTCATTGGAGGGAAGGATAGTAGAGGCAAAGATGAAGTCCTTTGGCCACATCATGAGAAGAAAGGAAAGCTTGGAGAAGAGAATGATGTTGCGGAGAAGGAAGAAAAAAGGAAGAGGGGCCGACCAAGGGCAAGATGGGTTGATGGTATCCTTGACTGGCTTGACCTTGAAGGAGTTGAGGGTGGCTACGGCTGATAGGGAGCTCTGTGCTGCTCCGGGATGTCACAAAGAGTTGGAAGCAAGTAAATGAATAGAATCATAGAATCATAGAATTATAGAAGCAAAGAGTTGGAAGAGACCTCATGGGCCATCCAGTCCAACCCCATTCTGCCAAGAAGCAGGAATATTGCATTCAAATCACCCTTGACAGATGGCCATCCAGCCTCTGTTTAAAAGCTTCCAAAGAAGGAGCCTCTACCACACTCCGGGGCAGAGAGTTCCACTGCTGAACGGCTCTCACAGTCAGGAGGTTCTTCCTCATGTTTAGATGGAATCTCCTTTCTTGTAGTTTGAAGCCATTGTTCCATTGCGTCCTAGTCTCCAAGGAAGCAGAGAACAAACTTGCTCCCTCCTCCCTGTGGCTTCCTCTCACATATTTATACATGGCTATCATATCTCCTCTCAGCCTTCTCTTCTTCAGGCTAAACATCCCCAGCTCTTTAAGCCGCTCCTCATAGGGCTTGTTCTCTAGACCCTTGATCATTTTAGCTGCCCTCCTCTGGACACATTCCAGCTTGTCAATATCTCTCTTGAATTGTGGTGCCCAGAATTGGACACAATATTCCAGGTGTGGTCTAACCAAAGCAGAATAGAGCATGGGGAGCATGACTTCCATAGATCTAGACACTATGCTCCTATTGATGCAGGCCAAAATCCCATTGGCTTTTTTTGCCGCCACATCACATTCCTGGCTCATGTTTAACTTGCTGTCCATGAGGACTCCAAGACCTTTTTCACACGTCCTGCTCTCGAGCCAGGCATCATTGTCCCCCATTCTGTATCTTTGCATTTCGTTTTTTCTGCCAAAGTGGAGTATCTTGCATTTGTCCCTGTTGAACTTCATTTTGTTAGTTTTGGCCCTTCATCTCTCTGATCTGTCATAGTAAACAACAACACCAATAACCTGGCTTGGCCCCTGACACGATACTACTTCTCAACCGTAAAAGACTAATGCGATTCCAGTCTGCATCAAAAGACTATGATTCGATTTTGGCTGAGACACCCGGGAGGTGATGTCCCAAAGACCTGGATTAATCAGCCTTCTCCTTTCCAAGACGGTCCTCTCTCCACTTGCAGACTCCAAGGACCAAAGGGCACACTGAGTCCCAATACAAGCCCTGGAATGTGGACACCGCGATCCCTGGCCAGAGAGACATCAAGGCAGGTATTTTGGCCGGCTTCATCCAGACTGTCCTGCTAATTAAAAAGCCCCTGGAGAGTTCCTTCTCAAACTTTGGCCTGTCTGCTGATGCTGGCATAGAATGGTTGTTCTACCTCAAGAGAGACTGATAGTTCATTTGGAACCAGTTATAATGCACTTTAGTCCCATGTAGTTTGGGTTCGCTATTTGTATAACAATTGAAGAAAAAAGATGTATTTGCAAGGTTTTTCGCCTTCCCTGCTAAACTACCAATCCCAATATTCAGTCGCATTGAGCCCTGGGACTTCAAGTGGGCTCAAACCACTTTCATTCAACAGTGTAGACCAGTGGCTCTCAACCTTCCTAATGCCGCCACCCCTTAATACAGTTCCTCATCTTGTGATGACCCCCAACCATAAATTTATTTTCGTTGCTACTTCATAACTGTAGTTTTTCTACTGTTATGAGGTAAAAAAAGGTAGTCCCCTGACATTAAGTCCAGTCATGTCTGACTCTGGGGTGTGGTGCTCATCTCCATTTCTAAGCCGAAGAGCCAGCGTTGTCCGTAGACACCTCCATGACTGCATGGAGCGCCGTTTATGAACCATCATATAAATATCTGATAGGCAGGATGAATTTTCATTCATTGGATGAAATTTGGCACAAATACCCGATACACCCAAATTTGAATACTGGTGGGGTTGGGGAGGGATAGATATTGTCACTTGGGAGTTGTAGTTACTGGGATTTATAGTTCACCTACAATCAAAGAACATTCTGAACTCCACCAACAATGGAATTGAACCATACTTGGCACACAGGACTCCCATGAGCAACAGAAAAAACTGGAAGGGTTTGGTGGGCATTGACCTTGAGTTTGGGAGTTGTAGTTCACCTACATCCAAAGAGTACTGTGGACTCAAATAACGATTGGTTTGGACCAAACTTGGCATGAATACTCAATATGCCGAAATGTGAACATTGGTGGAGTTTGGGGAAAACAGGACTTGACATTTAGGAGTTGTAGTTGCTGGGATTTATAGTTCACCTACAATCAAAGAGCACTCTGAAACCCACCAACAGAATTGGGCCAAACTTCCCACACAGAAGCCCCATGACCAAAAGAAAATACTGTGTCTTCTGATGATCTTTGGCGACCACTCTGACACCTGTTGCGACCCTCCCAGGGGTTCCAATCCCCAGGTTGAGAAACACTGCTGTGGACGCACCCTAAGACATTTTTTTTTTAGTAAAGGTAAAGTTTTTCTCCTGACATTAAGTCAAGTTGTGTCCAACTCTGGGAACTGGTGCTCATCTCCATTTCTAAACCAAAGAGCTGGCATTGTCCGCAGACACCTGCAAGGTTACGTGGCTGGCATTATTGCATGGAGCACTGTTACCTTCCATCGGAGCAGTACCTATTGATCTACTCACATTTGCATGTTTTCGAACTGCTAGGCTGGCAGAAGCTGGGGCTAACAGTGGGAGCTCATGCCGCTCCCTGGATTCGAACCTGCAACCTTTCAGTCTGCAAGTTCAGCATCTCAGCGCTTTAACTCGTTGTGCTAAGTCATTTTTAGAGAAAAATTATTCATACCCACGTTTCTCTGCTCTTCTTACACTCTTCTTACACTCTTTACACCTTTGCTTTTCTAGCAGTTATTTCCTAAGCAAATATCTCCTCTGTCGAAAAGATAGTTTTCCCCGAAAACTCTGGTTGAAAATCCCAACAGGGCAAAGCTTCTCACTTTTGGAGTGTTTTCATTCTTTTTCCAAAAGCTGCTTTATGTGTTTCAAAGTGGCCCGGTCGCACTCCGCTGGGGAGCTGACATTTGACAAAACCAAAGCGGTGACATTTTCCTGCATTGCGTGGAAGGGTTTTGCCGAGATGAAATGAAGGAGGATTTTAGCCCAAGACTCTGAAATCCATTAGCAAGAGCTGGAAAGCAAATCCCCCAAAGACACAGCTCCTTCTTTATTTCAAGATAGAGGAAGCTGTAGATCTGAGCGACTGGAGTCACACACAGATGGAATAATTGTTCAAAGTACACGTAGAGTCATCGAATTCTTGAGTTGGAAGAGAGCCCCAGGGCCATCCAGTCCAACCCTCTTCGGCCAGCGGGAGGACACAATCCAAACTATCCTGACATATGGCCGTCTAGCCATCAAAGAGTTGGAAGAGACCCCCAGGGCCATCCAGTCCAACCCTCTTCGGCCAGCGGGAGGACACAATCCAAACTATCCTGACATATGGCCGTCTAGCCATCAAAGAGTTGGAAGAGACCTCATGGGCCATCCAGTCCAACCCCATTCTGCCAAGTAGCAGGAATATTGCATTCAAATCACCCCTGACAGATGGCCATCCAGCCTCTGTTTAAAAGCTTCCAAAGAAGGAGCCCCCACCACACTCCGGGGCAGAGAGTTCCACTGCTGAACAGCTCTCACAGTCAGGAAATTCTTCCTCATGTTCATATGGAATCTCCTCTCTTGTAGTTTGAAGCCATGGTTCCATTGCGTCCTAGTCTCCAGGGAAGCAGAAAACAAACTTGCTCCCTCCTCCCTGTGGCTTCCTCTCACATATTTATACATGGCTATCATATCTCCTCTCAGCCTTCTCTTCTTCAGGCTAAACATGCCCAACTCTTTAAGCCGCTCCTCATAGGGCTTGTTCTCCAGACCCTTGATCATCTTAGTCACCCTCTTCTGGACACATTCCAGCTTGTCAATATCTCCCTTGAATTGTGGTGCCCAGAATTGGACACAATATTCCAGGTGTGGTCTAACCAAAGCGGAATAGAGGGGTAGCATTACTTCCCTAGATCTAGACAATATGCTCCTATTGATGCAGGCCAAAATCCCATTGGCTCTTCTTTAAAAGTGCATATTTTTATTTATTTATTTATTTGATGCATTTATTAACCACCATTCTCAGCCCTTTAGGGCGACTCAGCCCTTTAGGGCGACATAGACACTGAAATACAATACCGCCTGAGCTCTGCAAGTGCAGCATTTTTCCAAATGAATCAGAGAGTGTTTGAGAACTGGGATGTTGCACCTCAGAGTAGATTCACCAAACACCAAACTGCACACAGCCAGAAGTCTTTAGAGTTTATTCAAAATAAAAGGCAAAAAGTTCTTAAAGGCAAAGGGTAATGTTCCAAAAGATCAACATCATATAGCACTTTGAAGCTTAATCCAAAAAGGCACCAGCAAAAAACCCAAGAGAACATGACAAAGTCCTGAAACAATGAACACAAGAACTGCAAGATAATCCAGACAAGCAAAGGCAAGCTTCTTAGTTGAACACAAAGTTGCTTTGACAAAGGTTTGGTCTCAAACACACAGCTTAATACCCTTTGCAAAACATGAAGGCATTTCTATGGCCTCTGCCTCCCTCTTGTTAGCTATTCTCACACTCCTTCGAACTTTGAATTCTAAACGGTCAGACCGATCTAAGGTTCCCATTTCGTCAAGGTCAGCCTGTTCGTTAGTGTCTGCCTGTTTCCCTGCTTGCTCATGATCAGGCTGAGAACTGTCCTTCTCTGAGTCAATCTGCACCTGCACCTGGCTAGTTTCAGGATCAACACTCTCATGCCTTGCTGTGGGAAACTGCACTTCTTCACTGTCTATAATAGGGACATCTTGAATCAGACTGTGAACCTGAGTCCCGTCATCCTCATCAGAGACACTCTGTGATTCCAGCTGAGTCACAACACGGGACATCCGTAGGGAGACCAAAGTGCTTGTTCATAAAGCCATTGTCCTTCCAACCCTGTTGTATGCCTGCAGAACGTGGACTGTCTACAGATGTCACTCTCAACTCCTGGAACAATTCCATCAGCGCTGCCTCTGAAAAATCCTGGAAATCTCTTGGGAAGACAAGCGGACAAATGTCAGCATCCTGGAAGATGCAAAGACCACCAGCATTGAAGCGACGCTCCCACGCCATCAACTCTGCTGGACGGTTCACATTGTCCGAATGCCCGATCACTGTCTCCCAAAACAGATATTATACTCCCAATTCAAGAATGGGAAATGTAATGTTGGTGGACAGGAAAATAGATTTAAAGATGGGCTTAAAGCCAACCTTAAAAACTGTGGCATAGACACTGAGGACTGGGAAGCCCTGGCCCTTGAGCACTCCAGCTGGAGGTCAGCTGTGACCAACAGTGCTGCGGAATTTGAAGAGGTATGAATGGAGGGCGAAAAGGAGAAACGTGCCAAGAAGAAGGCACGTCAAACCAACCCTGACTGGAGCCGCCTTCCATCTGGACACCAATGTCCTCACTGTGGAAGAACTTTGGCCCTCCTGGCTGTTAGGAATTGTGGGAGTTGAAGTCCAAAGCACTTGGAGGGCTGAAGTTTGCCCACACCTAATCAAGACACTATCCCCCTATTGATGCAGCCTGGAATCACATTGGCCTTTTTTAGCTGCTGCATCACACTCTTGACTCATGTCGGTTTTGTGGTCTACTAAGGCATCTTCTACACTACCAAATGAAATCCAGATTATCTGCTTTGAAATGGATTTTATGAGTCTACATTGCCATATAATCCAGATAATGAGAATTATCTGATTTGATAATCTGGATTATATGGCAGTGTACTTATTACTTACTTACTTACTTACTTACTTATTTACTTACTTACTTACTTAGACGATGCCTCATTGTCCGAGTAGGATGGTCCTCCAGGGTCAGTGTGCAGTGTGCGGTGGATCCCTAGGTGACTGTGGAGCCCTATTCTTGATCTACATCTTCTCCCGCAGTGAGGGCATTGGTTTCCAGGTAGAAGGCAGTCTCGGTAGGGGTTGGCTTAACACACCTTCCTCTTGGGACGTTTCTCTCTTTCACCCTCCATTTGTGCCTCTCCAAATTCTACAGCACTGCTGGTCACAGCTGACCTCCAGCTGGAACACTCAAGGGCCAGAGCTTCCCAGTTCTCAGGATCTATGCCAGAATTTTTAAGGTTGGCTTTGAGCCCATGGCAGTGTAGAAGGGGCATAAGACCCCCTAGACCCCTTTCCCATGGACTGTTACCAAACCAGGTGTCACCCATCCTATCTCTCTGCATTTCACATTCATTTCCCAAGTGAAGTGCCATCCATATCTCCCTATTGATGTGCCCCTGGTTGATGGGCATCATGCATCCACACCAGGTGTAGTACATTTTACTCCTTGGAAAGGTTGCATCCCAAGGACATGCTAGTTTGTCCTTGCATCCCTGGGTTTTTGTGGCTTTGCCTTTCAGGTGTTGCTGCGGGTGTTTTCTTCCCTTTTGGGACGTCCGGCCAACGGCAGCAGTAAATAACTCAGGATGGAGCAAACAAGGGAACGTCTCCAGCATCAATGGTCACAGGGCTGGGAGGCATGGCCAAATCCCTCAACGGCACACAAAGTCAAAGCTTCAGGTGAGTTTTCGGAGTTTGCCTTCCAGCAACCGCAAGCCCAGCAGTGTCAACCTGTCCTCGGATTTCGTGCTATGCTCAGAAACTTTCTCCAAATGTGACTGAAAGGAAGGTCAGAGGTGCCTTTGATCTCAGTGGGGTTTGGAAGACACTCTGCAGTTTTCAATGGGAGCTTTCCAAGCCAAAGACATCTCTTTTTGGACTTTCTGGCACACACCATGCCAGGCTTATTTGAGAAATCACTGGCCTTCCCCTTTCCTTCCTTCTTTGCAAACATTTGTTTTTCATGTACAGAAAAGACTTCGGGGGACAGCGAGGGGGGATATTTGCCTTATAGTCTCACCTTTGCTCCAAATCAAGCATTTTTGTACCTTGCGCATGAAAAGTGGGATGGATCCAAGTTGGGTGATGATTCAGAACAACTCCTGCATAATTATGATGGCCTGACTCATATTGGTTCATTCCAGCTAGAATAGATCCATTCAATAGGATGGGTAACACCTGGATTGAAAACAGTCCAATGTGAAAGGTTTCAGAGATCTTGGACCTCACAGCTGCATTCGACACCGTGGATCATGACTTGCTGATTCATCGATTGGCTCTGTCTGGTGTACGAGGAGGTTTAGCCCTGAAATGGCTCAATTCGTTCCTCCGGGACCGGAGACAGAGGGTGGAGTGGTCAGGCCAAAGCTCTGAGAGCTCCTGCCTTGGCTGTGGAGTGAGTTCCCCAGGGTGCCATCCTTTCGCCCCTGTTATTTAACATCTACGTCTGACCACTTGCTGGACTGGTGCGGAGCTTTGGCCTAGAGTGCTACCAGTATGCAGATGATACCCAGCTACTCTTGCGTCTCGAATCTGGGACAACCGCGATTCCTGAGAACTCTAGGTTGTGTTTGGAAGCAGTGATGAGTTGGCTGCGAGCGAGCAGACTCAAAGTGAATCCTGCAAAAACTGAGATACTCTGGCCCGGCCAGCCGCCAGAATTAACCCAGTCTCTGCCTGATTTCGATGGGGAAGCTCTGGTTCCGTCTGCCACTGTTAAAAGCCTTAAAGGGGTTGTGTTGGACTCATCGCTGACGATGGAGGCCCAGATCACTGCCATAAGGAAGCAGGCCTTTTTTCATCTTCTCCAGGCAAGGAAATTGGCATCCGACCTTTCGGTAGAAGCATTGGCAACAGTTATCCACGTCACAGTCACCACGAGGTTGGACTATTGCAACGCCTTATATACCGGCCTTCCGAAGTCAACAACCCAGAAGATTTGGATGGTCCAAAATGCGGCGGCCAGGCTGCTAGCGGGATCATCTATAAGATCCCATATTACACCGATTCTGCAACAACTGCATTGTCTACCAATAGAACATCGGATCTCTTACAAGATACTGATCCTGACATTGAGAGCTCAAAATGGCCAAGGACCTTTCTATCTTAGGGACCGCCTCATTCCTTTTCTCCATCCGTTGTCACCTCGATCCACCCAGGAAAATCTCCTATACATCCTGGGCCTTAGGGAGGGAGGGACACCTGGAAGCTACAAGGCATAGTAGCTTTTTCAACCTATGCTCCAATTCTGTGGAACTCATTGCCTCCATATATTAGAGCAATGTCGGAGTTGCGACCTTTTGTAAAGGCACTCAAGACTTGGCTGTTTGGTTGTGCATTTAAGGAATCAGATCGAATTTGCCAAATAGTCACTGTTGAATGTTTTTATGTTGAATGTTTTTATATTGTGTAAATGCTATTTTAGATTGTAAGTAGCTCGGAGCACCTTGGTGGAGAGCGACTAATTAAGAAATAAAGTGAAGTGAAGATCATGCTGCTGTGGTTTTATATGTTTTTATGGATTTAATCAGGGTTGTTTTAAATACTAATGACATTTAATACTGCTTTAATATTGGTATATTTTACATTGTATTGCAAAAGCAGCTTTAAGCAGAAGTCAAGAATCTAATGGTGGCAGCGTGTGTTTTAAAGAAATATCTTTAAAGGGTACCTCCGAAACACAAGCCTGAGGGCTATCACAATATCACAACCACACTCTTTCATAAGTTACCTCAAACAAGCCAAAGGCTTATTAGCACTGATAAGTGGGTGTGTGCCAGTGAGCTTTCAAATAGGGTTTGTTTCGGCCAGGAAGACAGTACCAACTTTCCATCTAATTGGTCTTTTGAGTTTTGGGGCTTGTAAATCTCAGAAGCCACATTCAGATCTAAGTGGTGTTCTGGTGTGTTTTTTGGGGATTTTTATCATCGAATAAATAATAGGTTTTTCCCTTCCCAAAAAGTAAAATTCCCTCTCCTTTATAAAGGGCTAAGCCTCCAGCGACTCATTGGAGGGGCGGAGAAGAGGCGCACCTGCCAAGGTACTGTGTTTACCTGTTGAGCAGCCAGGTGAGTGTCAACATCTGTTGCAACTCAGGGTAGTTTTCACCTTGCTCCAGACACCACCACACCAAAGCTGTAGGTTTTGTAGTTTATTGAGAACAAGGCAAAATCAAAAAAGAACATATGAAATGCATAAAATCCATAGGCAGGTCAAAGGCTTAAATGCAAAGGCACAGTTCCCAAGATCCAAAGGCAAAAAACATGAAGCATGATCCTTTAGCAATGGTCAAACAAGAGTCAATAAAACACAATTGAAAACAAGGCCCAAATCCCAGACTCAGGAAGCCAGAAGCGTGCTGCTAAAAGCCAAAGTTAATCCACAGAAGTTTGCATGAGAAGAGCTACATTGGACTGACAGCCCCTGCTTGTCAGCTACAAGGCTAAATACTCTTTGCAGACATGAACGCATTGCGTTGACCCTTGGCACCCTTGGCTTCTCGCTTGCTATCCAAGCGAGTGCTTCTCCAGAGCCTTAATTGCAGACGATCTTGCCTGCTCATTAATTCATTATCTTCAAGGCTATGTAACCCTTTATCTTGGTCCTGCTGGACTGGATCACTGTGGGAAGGCAAAGACGTCTCCACTTGCCCGAGTGGGAATTCACTCTCGTTTTCAGTCTCACTAACATACTTTTCCCTTGGGAACTGACTTACTGTTTCTCCTTCAGGAGCCCCACTGTCAGGTCTTTCTGAAGCATGTACAGAAATCTGTAACCCATCATCCTCATCCTGTAGGAATTCTGGCTCACAGAGCTCAGCTTCAGACTCAGAGTCAAGCTGAGTCACAACAACATCGATAAAAGGTCTCGTTGACATGGCTTCGCTCTCCTGGATTAAAAGGACTGTTCTGAGGTTTTGAATTGTTGACACAGTGGCAGGAAGACCCAATGCCCCGATCCCACTGCGAAGTTGTTGGCATCTATTGTTGCCAATGGAGGAATAGAAAACAGCATGGGAGTCAGAAGACTTTGGGGTATATCTCTGCCTTAATTAGGCAATCCCTCGTTGTCCGAGCAGGATTGTCTTCCAAGATCGGTGTACTGGTGGTGGGTCCGTAGGTGACTGTGGAGCACTCTTTTCCTGCCCACCAACATTCCAGTTTCCATTCTTGAATTCGGAATAGAGCAACTGCTTTGGGAGATGGTAGTTTGCATCCAGACAACGTGGCCAGTCCAGCGGTGTGCCGTCACACCCAGACACTATAAAGTTAAGATGTGCTTCCCTCTTTATCCGGGTGAACTGCGGGTGCCTTACTTAGAAGCTTAAAACTCTCAGCAACTGAGGCCACTCCAGATTTGAACATCAAACAGAACATTTATTTCTCAAAGTCCTTGGCAGACTTGGCACAGTTGCAAACACAAACAGTCAACTTGTGAAATTATATAGATTTTCCTTCCTTTTTCCTTCAGCTGCTGAGTTGACTTCCCCCAACGGTAGAAAAATCCTGAGATTATTTACCCTAACCCTGAGCTGCTATCTTTAGAAAGAGCAGGTCTTCCTCAATCTGAGCTCAAGGTTAGTTTGGGGATTAAGTAATGGAGCCTCCCCCAATGCTAGAGAAATCCTGAGATATTCTCTGCCCCAGCACTGAGCTGCTATCTTTAGAAAGAGCAGGTCTTCCCCTATCTGAGCTCAGCACCAGTTTCAAAGACAGGAGGGTAAGTACTCACGATGGTCTGTCCGAGCTGCCTAGCTTGGCCACCAGCACATCTGAGGCTTTTTCTAAACTGAAGAAAGCAGGAGAGCTTCTCCAAAATGGAGATCTCATCCCCAGGAAAACGGGCGGTCTCTGGACCAAAGAGATACCTTTTAAAGCCAATAACAGCAAAAGGCTTTGCGGGCTGGCTTTAAGCCCCTGTTAATGCTTAACTTTCAGGGTGCTGCTGAGACTGTAGCAACCCTGGGGGAAAATGCAAAAGGATGATATTTCATGCAACTAAGGGGCAATGCAAACCAAGCTCCTGGAAGATGGAACAAGTGGAGTTGATGTCAAAGAACCATTGCTTCAGTGCTGGTGGTCTTTGCTTCTTCCCGCATGCTGACATGTGTCCGCTTGTCTTCCCAAGAGATTTACCGGATTTTTTGGAGGCAACACTGATGGAATCATAGAATCATAGAATCCTAGAATCAAAGAGTTGGAAGAGACCTCCTGGGCCATCCAGTCCAACCCCATTCTGCCAAGAAGCAGGAATATTGCATTCAAATCACCCCTGACAAATGGCCATCCAGCCTCTGTTTAAAAGCTTCCAAAGAAGGAGCCTCCACCACACTCCAGGGCAGAGAGTTCCACTGCTGAATGGCTCTCACAGTCAGGAAGTTCTTCCTCATGTTCAGATGGAATCTCCTCTCTTGTAGTTTGAAGCCATTGTTCCACGTCCTAATCTCCAGGGAAGAAGAAAACAAGCTTGCTCCCTCCTCCCTGTGGCTTCCTCTCACATATTTATACATGGCTATCATATCCCCTCTCAGCCTTCTCTTCTTCAGGCTAAACATGCCCAGCTCCTTAAGCCGCTCCTCATAGGGCTTGTTCTCCAGACCTTTTATCATTTTAGTCGCTCTCCTCTGGACACATTCCAGCTTTTCAATATCTCTCTTGAATTGTGGTGCCCAGAATTGGAGTTCCAGGAGTTGCGTATGATGTCTGTAGACAGTCCATGTCTCGCAGGCATATAGCAGGGTTGGAAGGACAATGGCTTTATAAACAAGCCCCTTGGTCTCCCTGATGAGGAGATATTGGAAAAATAGATATTTATTTATGTATAAATTGTATGTACTTTACAAGCACTGAAATGTATAGAAAAATCAAGTTCTCTCCGTATCAGAAAGAATACTAACAGGACAAGCAAGCTGCTGCCCGGGCACAGCAAGAGGGGGGCTGAAGAGGGGGGCATGTTATCTATACATTCCAAGAGAGAGATAAACCACAGAGACTGGTACAAAAAGTCCAGTGCCTTCCTTCTAGGGAAGGAGCCCCACTCTTCCTCCTGACAGGTTAAAGTTAGGCCCCTTGATTGATGAATGTAATCTATGCTTGCTCTTTAGAAAGACACAGAGACATGCCTTTTGCATGTTGGAAAATAGAACTTGGTATTTCTGTGATGCTAAGGTGATGTAGTAAATGAGGTAAATGTATGTAGAAGCATGTTCTTTGTTTGCCTGGAGTTGTAGAAGTATATGTTCTTTGTTTGCCTGAAGTTGTAGAGGGGCTCTGGATGCTTTTGGACATAGTCCACTCCAGGGTCCCAGCTGGAAATAAAATCCGTGCTTTTGAGACCTCCGGACCTCTCTTTGTCTCTTTTCCTGAAACCTTCTCCCTGCCATTTCATCTCTACGGATGTCCCAATGCTCAAACACTCTCTGCTTCTCTGGAACATGAGTGTCTTTACAAATGGTATAATGACACATTCCTGAAAAATTAATAAATATACAGATTACAAAACACTGCATCACCCAATATGGCAAGAAAAATTATTCAACCTGCAATTGTGATGGATTTGCAGCATTGCCAGCTGACTTACAGCCATGAAAAATGAAAGGTGACAGCCATTGCTCTCTGGAGCATCAGACAAGGAGCTCGTGCCCAGAAAGGGTAAATGAGGGCTATCAGACCATAAGTGGATTGGTCTTTATTTGCTCAATATGTGCACCGATCTCCGGAGAACAAGCCATTCCTTGCCACGTGAACCATTTGTGCCCTCTTTGCTTTGACAGATGGCATTGCTGCTTTCAACGCATTGCTGGGTCTTGCATTAAAAGCATGTTTTGGGCATGAATTGTCACCAGTGTGAAAAACAAGTGCCCAGAGGTTAATTGCTCTTTCCCACTCTCTCGAATAATAACTTTTAAAATAAATAAAACTGCAGGGCTTGCTGAGAGGATGCGGAGGCGGCAATGCCAAGCCAAGCGGAGGCAGGATGATGGCGCTGAGTCAGGCCGTGGCCAAAGGGCACGGAAATTGACCAGAATTAATGGGTGCCGGAGCATTAAAGCTGCTCTCAGCTAATTCCAAGGCTGGGAGCTCAAGGAGCAGAGCAAGAAGGTTCCCTGCAGAAATGGGTATCAATAGGAGTGAGAGATGAGTGAAGGAGAAAGAGGAAGAGAGAAAGGGAGAGCAGGGAGGGATCAAGGCAAGGCAAGACCTTCTTGACCTCAAGTAGAAGCAAGCAGATTAGAATCAGTAGGAAATATATAGAGCATAACACCTTCTTTTCCCTTTCCTCTTCCTTTTTCACTCTTCCTCCTCTCCTCTTCCTCCTCTCCTTTCCTGGTTTCTTCTTCCCCACTTTCCCCACCTTCCTTCCCTTCCCTTCCCTTCCCTTCCCTTCCCTTCCCTTCCCTTCCCTTCCCTTCCCTTCCCTTCCCTTCCCTTCCCTTCCCTTCCCTTCCCTTCCCTTCCCTTCCCTTCCCTTCCCTTCCCTTCCCTTCCCTTCCCTTCCCTTCCCTTCCTTCCATCTTTCCTTCCTTCCTTCCTTCCTTCCTTCCTTCCTTCCTTCCTTCCTTCCTTCCGTCTTTCCTTCTGTCTTTCCTTCCTTCCTTCCTTCCTTCCTTCCTTCCTTCCTTCTTTCTTTCTTTCTTTCTTTCCTTCTTTCCTTCCTTCCTTCCTTCCTTCCTTCCTTCCTTCCTTCCTTCCTTCTTTCTTTCTTTCTCCTTCCTTCCTTCCTTCCTTCCTTCCTTCCTTCCTTCCTTCCTTCCTTCTTCCTTCCTTCCTTCCTTCCTTCCTTTCTTTCTTTCTTTCTTTCTTTCTTTCTTTCTTTCTTTCCTTCTTTCCTTCCTTCCTTCCTTCCTTCCTTCTTTCATTCCTTCTTTCCTTCCTCTTCCCTTTTGTCTTCTTTCCTTCCTCCATCTCCTCCTCTTTCTTTTCTCCTCCCTTTTTATTTATTTCCCCTGTCTTCTTCCTCTTATACGAGGGTTGAATGAAAAGTAATGCCTCCACCTTTGTTACTTGGATTTGGATGGGAAGATTTTAATAAATCAAATGCAGAAATAATCCTTCAAATGTGCTCTTTAAGTACCACTATTCACTTTTCCACATAATCACCAGACAAGTGTTTTACCCATCACCTGCTTGGTTGGGCTTTTTTACTTATGTGTAACATGCACAGATATCTATAACAACAATTACGAAAACTGTAGATTGCAAATCACAATTTCTATGTTCCAAGAAATTCTGCATTGAATGTAACATGAGAACATTAACACGATTAATTAGAGACTGTTTATAAATAGAAGATAGCTTATCAATTCTTTGTCAACACAGTGAAACTAGAGCTTCCAAAATAACAATTACTATATACCAGGAGATTCTTCATAGGTACATGACGTTAACGTGTTGACAAAGTATTGATAAACTATCTTCTTTTTTGACTTATGGACTACCTTTTCTGATTACCTGTTGAATTTTGCCTTTTGTTGTATGTCAGCCTGTACAGCCTGTGATTGTGTATGATGTTCATATTGATGGGGATGAGAGGCCTGGGGATGAGGATTTGTTCGGGCTGAAGAGAGGCCTGAGCAAGGCCACATTCCTGAGAATGACCTTTTACCACTTTTCCCAGAGCAGCAGCCTGAAGCTGATGCTGGGATTGCTTTGCCAGGTGCAGAGGTAGAGGATATTGAAACCTTGGATAGAAAGCAAAGTTTCAGTAAACAAAGGCAGGACTTTCAGAATTTCAAGCCGTTTACAGCAAAAGAGAGATACCAAATCTTTATCTAGTGGAAAAGTGAGAAAAAATTGCTTTTTTTCCACAGCTCTGGAGTTTGGAAAGGGCTTATAATGATTCACGAGAGGCCAAGTCCTCAGTTGAAGTAACATTGTTAATTCAGGCTGGTTTCGTTTTCAAGTGCTCTGTTTCATCTCTCTTGTAATTGCCAAGCTCAAGTTTTTGCCTGGGAGTTTTGTCGTTTTGTTTCATGGTTTCAACTTTGTGGCTTCACTGATTTCAATGTATTAATGTTTTTTGCTAAATTCCTGGATTATTTTGGACTGTCGGCCGCTTTTGGAGTCCTGCTTGGTGCTAAGGACAAGGTGAACTCTGACTGAAGTGCAACACCTGATTTTCTTTCCCCATGTTTGGGAAATGCAGTGTTTCTAAGTAGCAAAACAGATTGCAGATTTCTCTTGCCTCGCCAAGTCTTAGAATATCTCTCCACTAAATTAGATTCAACTTTGCATCATGCATTACTTTTCCTCCTAGCTGTGAGGTTCCTGCATTGGCTCCTTTTAGTTTGATTCCATGGAGATCATTTGGATGCTTGCCATATTAAAAAAAGAAAAAGAAACTACATATCTCTGAAATTAGGTCTGTGAGGAAAGATGTACAGGTTGAGCATTCCTTATCTGAAAGGCCTGAGACCAGAAGTGTTTAGGTTTGGGGATTTCTCCCCCTGCCACAATTTGGGAATACCTGCATCTGCATAGATGTCCATCATGAAATATCTTGGCGATTGGACCCAAAACATAAATATGAAATTAATTTATGCTTTGTTCGTAAACAGATAACCGCATGTAATTTGCAATTTGCAATTTGGATAATCCTGCGGCGCTCTGTCTCCAAAACTTTTGTCGTTGCATGAATTAAAGGCGAAGCATTTGAAATTAGCTCCTGATGACAAATTATCTCAAGCAGGTGCCACTTGGATAATTCGTGCTGTTCCTCCATGGAGTTTCCCGCAACCTCAAAAAGGCATCGGATCTCGCAATCAGAGCATTTATCGCTCTCTGTGGCTTTGGTGGCTCATTAACGGCACATCGGGACTCCTTTTGAGCGGAGCCCACAGTGACTGCCACTTGGCTTGGATGCTCAAAGCCTGCAATTACGTTAGATTATGATAATAACAATAATTATGCAGCTATATTAGGTGGAAAAAATCCCACATTGCAAAGTTCAATAGTCAAGCGTAATTTCAACCCTGGCTGTTATCAATTGGATGATGAATCCCATGCCTGACATAGGAAACTATGGGTGCATCTACACTGCAGAATTAATACAGTTTGACACCACTTTAACTCCGATGGGGTCATGGTGTTAGAGATCCTACATTGGGTCTTCTTAGGGCCACATCACGGGAGCACGAAAGGAAGGAGACAGTCCCAAAAAAGATCAAAAAACAAGGTGTATTTTAGTTTCTTCATGAAGAAGACAGACAGCCTGGCAGCATACGCAGATGCTACCCTTCAAGTGACTGCCGCATCCCCTTGGCTTTTGACCACCGATATATAACCTCAAGTAAACTAGAACATTTTTTTTTGTCATGGAAAGTACTCTCTTTCCAGCCCCCTCCCTTGGCCTTTTGATGGAAAGTACCTTCTTGTACCTGCAGACTCTGCGTTTAACCACAACCTTTGAACTTAACCACAATACAACTTCCGACCTCTACATGTCACATCTTGTTTCTTAAAAACATTTTCTTCCGTGTTGCTCTTTTTCTACAGAGAAAGGGTATGTTTCTCTTTTGCTGTTAATTTCATTCAAAGCCCCTTGCTCAGCATTTGCAAATTTCACTCAGACCCTTTCAATGGGAGTTGAAAGACCCCAACACTCTTTGGAAGAGAAGGCTAAAGACATTGGGAAACTCCCAATTCCCAGGATTTCATAGCATTGAGCCATGGGTGTTCAACTGGTGTCAAACTGCATTAATTTGGCAGTGTAGATTCATTCTTCAGCTTCAGAGGAAGGCAATGGCAAACCTTATTTGAAACAGAAAAATAATAAATATGTTTGGCACCTGTAATGGAACATCGGAATGCCAAACTGCGGATTTATTGGAAAACAGGGAAATTAGGTCTTAAACATCTTTTGTTTTCAACCTGTAAATGTTATATGTAGGGAGATTGTGCCATCGCACCTGGGGGCTATAACTCTTAGTGAAAAAGGCATGGACGTGACATCTTTCCCCAGGGGGTAGCTTCTTGCCCTCCTTTAGGAAAACTGGAACTCCCAAAGACCAAAACACTGTAGATAACTCAAAATATGTTTTATTGTTCACAAAGAGTTATCTCTTTAAGGCAATAAGCTGGAAGTTTCAAAGGGGTAAATGAAAATATACATTACAGTCTCTGATTGTCTTGGGTCCAAGGAGTTTTGCAGCTGAGAAGCTTTTCCAGGTCTCTATTTCTCAATGGCTGTGAATATCGGAATAATCACAATCCCAATTCCAATGGCCTATATTTTGAAGGCACAAAGCCTTCCCCTGATGCCAAAGAACTGGTTAGAAGGCGCTTGAGACTTCTTAACGTCATCCAGGTTGAGAACCTCAGAATTGGTGCTGAGAGGTAACTTAATCAAGGACTTTTAGAGCCAAGTCTCTCATGTCCATCTGATAGAAAGTTTGATGGTGGAATGGAAAAGGAAACACTGTCCTGCTCTCTAGGAAGAGGTGGGGTCAAACAATTGAGCTGAGGAAGCAATATAACTGGTGCAAACAACACTGAATGACAGCTATAAATAACCAATCAATCCAACAGTACATTTACAGGTAAAAAGGCAAAATCAGGCATGATACAACAATTCAAATTTTGCAACTTACAGTTCTACATATAGGTGGCGCCACTCGCGCCGTCACATTGGGAGTTGTAGTTTGGTGAGGCACCAGCACTCTTGGGTGGAGAAAGTTGAAGGCTTTCTACAAGGATTCCATAACATTGAGCCATGGCTGTTCAAGTGGCACTGAAATGCATTCATTCTACAATGTGTATACACCCTTAATGTGAAACAAGGAACACTTCTGGTGCCAAGCATTTCGTATCAGGGATGCTCAACCCATGTCATACTTTGGTCTTATGATTAACCTCTGATTTTCCAACATTATGGCATAGTTTTAAGACAGGAAAAGGGGTAATTTGAGGGATTTTGTTTTCCTCCATCCAATACCCAAAATTACCAGTGATGCATAGAAAGAGGAATAGAGATTTGAATGTGAATCTCTTGGAGAGAGAAGCTGACATCTCAGCCATGCGCTTGAACTCCGCTTAGCTTTTTGAGCTACCGATCTGGCAAGCGCTCCCATTTCAACAGCTGCAGCCGGATGGAAACACAAAATGCTTCCCTCCCTGGATCCAAAGGCAGCTGGTCAGCCGGAGCCATTAATTAGGAAAAGCCCGTCAAAGCGCATGCAGCATGGAATCCATTCCCAGACTCATTTGTCCACACCATACGCCAATTATGGCTGCATCTACGCTGTCAAATTAATGCAGTTTAGCACCACTTGAACTGCCAGGGCTAAGGATTTGGAATCTAGGGAGTTGTTTGGTGATGTCTCAGCACTCTTTGCTAAAGGAGGCAAAAAAAACAAAAACCCTTGGTTGTTGTATTTTTTTTTCCGGGCTATATGGCCATGTTCTAGAGGCATTCTCTCCTGACATTTCGCCTGCATCTATGGCAAGCATCCTCCTTGTATACCGCTCTTCTCAGCCCTTTACTTATCTTCAATAAAAGGATTGTTTTCGCTACTCAGCTTTTGGTGTTTTAAAGTCAGAGGGTTATTCCTTGTTCTGGAGTACAACAATGCTGCTGAAACATGGCCAGACAGCCCGGAAAACTCACAGTAATCCAGTGATTCCGGCCATGAAAGCCTTTGATGACATTCCCCTAAAGACTGTGGGAAAGGATCACCCTATGACAAAAAGCTCACTCGTCTTGGCAAAAATTCGTTTCATTGCTTCTCCATCTCATCCTAATAGGATCCACCAGTAATGCTTTTCAAGTTTGCTCAATTTTTGCCTCTGGGCCGTGTCTTTTGCTTCTGTCGTCTTCCCCTTTTGCCTCAAGGCATGTGTTTTGCTCCTTCATTTTTATCCCTCTGCTTTTATCCACAGCTTCAGGCTTCGAAAACGGAATGGTGGGAGGGGAAGGAAAGCAAAAGCATCTTGGGTTTAGCTCGCCGGCATTGATTAGAAATGCCACTTTAGGGAAATTTTGGGTATGTATGCAAATTGAAGCAGCGTCCTCCCCCTTTGGCTAACACTTCAATCAGAGGGATTAAAAAGAACTGTTTTTCAGATGTCTTCCATTCCTGGTACCTTAAAGGCACCCAATTGTGTCTGATCTTGGGTGCTAAGCAGGGTTGGCCTTGGTTAGGGTTTGGATGGGAAACCATTACTCTTGGACAGAGAAGACATTGGGGAACTCCAATTCCCAGAATTGCGTGGCATTGAGGCAATGCAGTTAAAGTAGTGGGTGATGCAGTTAAAGTAGTGTCAAACTGCATTAATTTTGCAATGGAGATTAGGCATGGGCAAACTTGGGCCCTCCAGATGTTTTGGACTTCAACTCCCACCATTCCCAACAGCCTCGGGCCCCTTCCTTTTCCCCCTCAGCCACTTAAGCTTCCTGAGCCAATAATCCCCTAAGAAAGGACTTGACCAAAACCCATTTGCATGGACAATAAGTAAATGGCTCTTTTTTTCTGGATCTTGGAGAGCTCTCATAGCCAGGCCATCCAGGACAATGGAGTCTCTGGACATACAACATCACCCAACACAAAGGACGTCTCCCCATCTTCAAGGAACAAGGAATTGTCTCTGCCCCCCCCACTGTGTCATTTCCCCATCTCCACAATGGAAAACAATGGAACTAGCCTCTTAGGAGGCAGACAAAAATGTTAATTCAAAGATCAGGACAATAACCCTGACCAGGCTTGAGAGCCTAAAGCTATCGCTTGGTCACTTGGCAAACACCAGTCATTTGTAATCCAGTCACCTAGACATTACTAAGGGATGGCAGCCAGGTTACTAACAGGAGCAGCGTTCAGGGAACATACAACTCCTCTATTGCTCCAACTCCACTGGCTGCCAGTTTGCTACCAGGCACAATTCAAAGTGCTGGCTTTAGCCTATAAAGCCCTGAATTGTTCCGACCCAGCTTACCTGTCCCTATGAACCAGCTATGATGTTAAGATTGTCTGGGGAGGCCCTGCTCTCAGTCCTGCCTCCTTCGCAGATGCGATTGGTGGGAACGAAAGACAGGGCCTTCTCAGTGGTGGCCCCTCAGCTATGGAATGCCCTCCCTAGGGATATCAGATTGCCCCCCTCCCTCCTAAAATTTTGAAAAAGAGTTAAAACCTGGCTTTTTGAGCAACCATTTGCAAATGTAGTGTAACAGTCTTATTGAGATCCATGGAACAATTGGACAATACGACTGGAAAATGATTTCAGTAATGAGATGCTGAGGACTTGTGTTTTTATTGTTTCTAATGTTTGTATATGGCTTATATTATATGTTAATGTTTTAAATTATATTTTATGTTGTTGGGGGCATTGATTGCCGACTGTAAGCTGCCTTGAGTCGCCTTCGGGAGAAAGGCGGTATATAAATATGGTAAATAAATCAGGACAGTAAATAAACACACAGAAAACAAAGGGAATTACAGACAGGAAACAGCCAGGGCCAGGTAACACCTCCCAACAAAGAATCTCCCAGACAGGATGCAGCCAGGCTTTGAAGCTACAAGACCACTCAATGCTAATCAAGGTGGCCAATTGCAACACTCACACCTGCCTCAAACAGGCAAGAGTTCTTTCTCCCACCCTGCACATTATCCCACAGATGTATAACCCTGTCTTGCCAACAGACCTCACAACCTTTGAGGATACCTGCCATAGATGTGGGTGAAAGAAGTGGGCGCATTTAGTGGGGACGCGGGACAGGGCCTTCTCTGATGGTTCAGGAACCTGTTGAGAAGAACTCAACAGGTTCCTGAACCATCTGAACAGCATCCACCCAAACATCCAGTTCACTATGGAAAAAGAAAAAGGAAGGAAGACTGCCTTTTCTAGATGTCCTAGTCATCCGTAAACCAGATCAACAATTGGGTCACACCGTTTACAGAAAACCCACACACACAGATAGATATCTACATAAAAACTCCAACCATCACCCAAGTCAAAAAAGAAGCCCCATGAAAGCCTTGGCAGACCGTGCAAAAAGAAACTGCGAACCCCACCTCCTCCTCCAAGATGAACTGAACCACCTCAACTGGGCTCTCCAGGCCAATGGAGACTCCACCTCAGACATCAGAAGAGCTGCAAGACCAAGAACAAGCCACGAGAGTAAAGATGAAGATCCACCCAGAGGAAAAGTGTTCCTGCCATACATCAAGGGAACCACTGGCCGCATAGGGAAGCTGATGAGGAAACACAACATACAAACAATCTACAAACCCACCAAGAAAATCCAACAAATGCTACGTTCAGCAAAGGACAAGAGGGATCCTCTCACCTCTGCAGGAGTCTACCATGTACCATGCACCTGTGGACAAGTCTACAGAGGGACCACCAAACGCAGCGCCCAGACAAGAATCCAGGAACATGAAAGGCACTGCAGACTACTCCAACCAGAGAAATCAGCCATAGCAGAGCACCTGAGGAACCAGCCTGGACACAGCATTTTATTTGAGAACACAAAAATGCTCGACCACTCTCACAACCACCATGTCAGACTACACAGAGAAGCCATTGAAATCCACAAGCATGTGGACAATTTCAACAGAAAGGAAGAAACCATGAAAATGAACAAAATCTGGCTACCAGTATTAAAAAATTCTAAAATTGCAACAGTAAAACAGAAGGGAGAAAAACAGGCAGGGACATCTAATCACCTTTCAAGAAGAGTTTGCTCCAGGCACAGTCAGCCCATTGTATGCTAATCAAGGTGGTCAGTGGAAAGATTCACACCCAGCCCAACTTACAAAAGCCCTTTGTCTCACCCTGGTCATTCCACAGATATATAAACCCCCTTTTTCCCCATTTCCAGCAGACCTCACCTCTGAGGATGCTTGCCATAGATGCAGGCGAAACGTCAGGAGAAATGCCTCTAGAACATGGCCATATAGCCCGAAAAAACCCACAAGAACTGAGTGATTCCAGCCATGAAAGCCTTCGACAATACATTATTATTATTATTATTATTATTATTATTATTATTACTATTATCTTTCTAAACACACACACAAAAACTATGTGAAGACATTTAGAGTTCATATACACTGCAGAATGCGTGCATGTGACACCACTTGAACTGCCAGGGCTCAATGTTATGGAATCCAAGGAGTTGTAGTTTGACAAGGTCTTCAGCCGTCTCTTCCAAAGTGACTTTAAAGACAACACTTTATTGAACTGTGGCAGTTCAAGGGGTGTCAAACTGCACTAATTTTGTAGTGTAAACCTACATAAAGTCTTCCAAAACTGTACCATTTTTGAGGACTATTCCTAGTTTGGGAATAGTCCTCTGCATACAGTTCTTATGGGGTGTTTCCCTATGGAAACAGCACTTTCCGCACAAACATTCTGCAGTTGGGAAATTATTCAGTGCAAAATTCAGGCAAGGTATTATTCGTGCAGAAAAATAGCATCTTTTGGAGCAGAAAAGTATATTTCTGCACAGAAATACGATTTGCTGCACCTCTCCAAACTACAAATCCCAGGATGGAGACATGGCAGTTCAAGTGGTATCAAACTGCAATAATTTAACAGCGTAATTGCACTCTCGGTTTCATTAAGGAGCAAGCAGCGAAAACAAATTAATTTGGAGCCACTGCGATGTGCACCAGAAACAAACCACTTTTTGACAGTAACTCTCTGAGCTCTGTGGGAAGTTGGACAACCAGGTGGGCAATTCTTCTTCTGGAACAGGATGCCAGTTTCTGAGACATGGCAGCAAAAGCACCCCTGAAATGCAATGGCGCGGGAGATTGTTAGCATCCCTGGGTCGGGGTCAGGGAGTGGATCTGTCATTCAGCCCAGCAGTAGCAATCTAATTAAAGGGAAGACTTGGAGGGACAGCCATTGGATCTCAGGCTGCCAGAATCTGCCTGACTATGCATAGAGGTTTGGACAGTATGTCAGATAATTGCCAGGCTCTGATGTGATCCAGTGTCTGACCGGTGAGAAAAGCTTGGAATAATAAAATCCTAGAGCTGGAAGCAAAGAAACTCCAAGGGCCATCCAGTCCAACCCCTTTGGTTTGCTAGGCTGGAAGACACAATCCAAGCCCTCTTGACAGATGGCCATCCAGCTTCTGCTTCAAAATCTTTGGGGAAGGAGATGCCACTGAATTCCCAGGCAGTGAATTTCGCTGTCAAACAATGCTAACAGTAAGGAACTTGGGTTGTTGTAGGTTTTTCCGGGCTATATGGCCATATTCTGGAGGCAATTTTTCTCCTGACGTTTCGCCTGCATCTATGGCAAGCATCCTCAGAGGTAGTGAGGTCTGTTGGAAGTAGGAAAAATGGGTTTATATATCTGTGGAATGACCAGGGTAATGTTTCAGCTGATCACCTTGATTTGCATTCAATGGCCTGGAAGCGCCTGGGGGGAATCTCTTGTTGAGAGTGAATTGATGTGTCTGATTGTTTACTCTCTGTTGTTTTGCTGTTGTAATTTTTGAGTTTTTTTTTAATACTGGTAGCCAGATTTTGTTCATCTTCATGGTTTCCTCCTTTCTGTTGAAATTGTCCACATGCTTGTGGATTTCAATGGCTTCTCTGTGTAGTCTGACACAGTAGTAAGGAACTTTGGTTTTTTGGGCTGTATGGATGTGTTCCAGTAGCATTCTCTCCTGACGTTTCGCATTTTGGCATTTTTAGAGGTTCTGTTGGGCAGTGAAGCAAGTGGAATAATGTCCAGGGTGGGACAAAGAACCCTTGTCTGTTGGAAGCAAGTGTGGATGCTGCAATTAGTAATCTTTCAATTAGCGTTTGAGTAGCAATGAAGTTTGCAAAGTCAATTAGTGAAGGTATCTGCATAGAGGTAGCCTAGCCAGCATTTCTGTGTTCTCAAACAGCATTTGAAGAGCACTTGATGAACCAACCTGGACACAGAATACTATTTGAGAACACAGAAATGCTAGGCTACTCAGACAACTACTGTGTCACACCACACAGAGAAGCCATTGAAATCCACAAGAAGCACATGGACAATTTCAACAGAAAGGAAAAAACTATGCAAATGAACAAAATCTGGTGAGCAGTATTAAAAAGCTCTAAAATCAGGACAGTAAATAAAGAGGAACACTCAGAAACAGGAGAATTCCAGACGGCACACAATCAAGGGCCAGTTAACACCTCCCAAACAGAGGATGCCCCTTGGCAACAACAGCCAGGTTTTGCAGCTGCAAGACTACTCAATGCTATTCAAGCTTGCTAATTACAACATTCACACTTGCTTCAAACAATACATATGTTGACATTCCACATATATATGCACATGTCCAACAGACCTCCAAGATGCCATTAGCCACAGTTGTGAGGTCAAACCCAGAACACACTGCTTTCAAGCTGATCTGACCTGCAGCAGGGAGTTCTTCAGTTCCAGCACTGGCAGTCGTCTCATAAGAACTCTAAGGACTCTGGGACACTTTCCCCAACTTGCCCTCATGGATTTTACCACTTTTTATCAACTTTTATCAACTTTTAAGAACTTTTGAAAACTTTCTGGAACACTTTTCCCAAGCCCCATGGACTCCTTTTTATGATTTTGGGACTATATGATTTCATAACATTGGACTGTTTATGAACTCTGGTGGGTGGGATGGGTTTATATGAATTTCCCTTTTTGCCCTTTTCCCAGTGTATGCCTTAAGAACCCAATGTATGTGTTTATATATAAACATATGGGAAGCCACCTTTTTGTGACCCCAGCATGACAAACCCTTGGGAAATTCCTTCCTATTTCCTGAGATAATTCCCCATTGACTTAAGGACTCCAACAAAGACTTATTGCGTGATAATAACAATGGTGCCTCTTGGGTCTCAGATCATGGCCGCCCAGGAACCCAACAGACTCCATGGTGAACCCGGTCACTCATCAACAATGGGACATCCTGCCTTCAGGGAGGATCAGGATGCCCCATCCTCCTCACCCATTGTCTTTGCACCCTCGTCTGAAAGCAATGCACAGATAGCATCAACTAATCCCATATCCAAGACTGAAAGTTATCAAGGCTGGGCAGCTGTGCCAGCCATTTTTGTGTATTTCACCCCACTGGTCAATACCAGGCCAGCTTGAGAAATCTCCGGATTATCGCCAGCCATCAGACAAACCATTAAGTTCCATTTAATCCACTTATTTTGCTCTCGGTTCATTGTTTTCCCGCTTCTACCACTTCCTCGACTCCCATTGGCTTAGAAGCCAAAGCGGCGCTCGCTTCCCCATTGGCTGAGGTATGCCTAAACCAGCCACGCCTCCCTCCAGCTGATGACTCCAGCCAATCAGCACAAAGCTGGCAAAGGGGCGGGGTGGGTGGGAAGTTTGAATCTAACACTCTGTATTTCCAATAAAATGTACCCTTTTCTGCCTTGCCAAACATGTCAACTTCAGCAAGGGATTGTGGGACGAAATAAAGACAATTCGGTGGCTTTTCTACAACTTGGTGAGATTTTATTTAGAAAAATTAGGGAAAAATCTTGGGTGCTCTGGACTCTCATTGGTGAGTCTGATTGGTCTTTGCCTCCTGGTAAAGACCCCTAAATTCTTGCTCGATATCAACAGCAACCCAGTGATTCTGGCCATGAAATCCTTCGACAATGCAAAAAGGATTTTTCCCCCAAATACTTAACTGAAATATCTTTTCCTGCAATTTGAATCCATTGCTCCTTTGTATCCAAGGAGGCTACAGTTCCCAAAAGTCCCATTTCCAAGCCTTATTCCCCCCTCCCCTTTAATGGGTAAAATGAACCTAATTGAGAAGAAAATGCCTCCGCTGGCAGAAGAGTTGTCAAGCTGTCTTTTCCCAGCTGCTTGAGTTGCTCTTTCCTGCCCTCCAGCCTCAAGTGTATCCTTAGCTGCTATCCTGAAGCAGATGGAAGACGAGAGGAGAAAGAGGCCATTTAGAAAAGAGTTCTCTTCCAAGGCCGAGCTTGTTTAGCTTGTGGCAGGCACCATGTCCACCAAAAACACCCCTGGCGAGGGGCAATGGCCTGCTGGGTCCTCCCAACCACAGAAATGGGTCACAACCACAAAATGATGGTCATTTTCCATTTCAGATCAGGCCAGAAATGGACCCTTTGGGCTAGAGGTTGGCAGTCTACAGCCAAAGGCCATCGTGACCCAGCAAGAGTTTCCATAAAGGCAGAGCTATGGAAGGCAGCAAGGGAAAGGGATGGTTTGGGGTTTATTATTATTTGAAACACAACAGGACGAGTCCACAGCAAACAAGATCACTCTGCTGGCTGTTGTATTGGATCACACATATCATTATTATTTGAACACATCAAGATGAGTCAACAGCACACAAGATCACTCCACTGGCTGTTGTATTGGACACACATTGGACACGTCCCAAGTGCAGGGGCGGCTCAACCCATTACGCAAAGTAAGCCTTTGCAGTATAGTTGATTTTGCCCAGGGGCGCTCTTGAGGCGCTCTTGGGGGAAAATAGACCTTGACATTTGGGAGTTGTAGTTACTGGGATGTATAGTTCACCTACAATCAAAGAGCATTCTGAACTCCACCAGTGATGGAATTGAACCAAAGATGGCACACAGAACTCCCACGACGAACAGAAAATATATATCAGTGATTTGTTGGTGTGTGTGTGTGTGTGTGTGCCAAAATGCTGTTTGCTTACTGTTAAAAATAGGGGTTTATTATTATTTGAAACACAACAAGACGAGTCCACAGCAAACAAAAAAATTACCTAGGGCTGTCTCTGCCCAAGTGTCTAAGACTATATGATGTATCGGTGAATAATATGTTCAGATCCCAATAGGGTGGCCTTTTGCAGTTGACAGCTGGTAATTTTGTCAGTGCTGGTTGTATTTAAGTGCAGGCCAAGGTCTTTAGGCATAGCACCCAGTGTGCCGATCACCACTGGAATCGCCTTGAATTGCTTGTGCCAGAGTCTTTGCACTTCTGTCTTTAAATCCTCATATCATGTCAGTTGCTTCTCGTCAATTCTGCTGTCGCCTGGGATTGCAACATTGATGATCCATACTTGGTTTCTCCCCCCCCAATCGTGAGGTCAGGAGTCTTGTGCTCCAAAACTCTGTCAGTCTGAATTTGGAAGTCCTAAAGTAGTTTGACGTATTCATTTTCTGTAACTTTTTCCAGCTTGTGATCCCACCAGTTCTTTGTTGTAGGCAGATGGTATTTGTGGCACAAGTTCCAATGGATCATCTGAGCAACAGTGTTGTGCCTCTGCTTGTAGTCCGTCTGTGCAATCTTCTTGCATCACCTGGGGATGTGATGTATCATTTCACCTGCTTCCTTGCAGAGTCTACACTTGGGATCTGTCATTGACTTTTCAATTCTAGCTTGGATGGCATTGGTTCTAATGGCTTGTTCTTGAGCTGCAAGAATCAGGCCCTCGGTCTCTTTTTTCAAAGTTCCATTTGGGAGCCATAGCCATGTTTTTTCCAATTTTGCTCTCTGTTTTTTTCCAGAAACTGTCCATGGAGAGTTTTCTTTTGCCAGTTTTCTCTTCTGCTCTCTGTTGTTGAAATCCCAGGGATTCCATAGGATTTAACTATAATAGTTAAAGTGATATTGATATCGAGCTAGAATTTGGAGGCTTCTGCCCAGGAGAGAGGAGCCCTTAGACCCACCAAAGAGAGTCCGAAGCCCTTGGCAAGCGAAAGAGGAGAAAGGCCCAGAATTTTCCCTGATTTTTCCCAAATAAATCACACCAAGGTTGAAGAAAAGCCATCGAGGTTTATTTTGCGATCCAGCTGGAAAGGATGTAGAGCTGCGATCATTCGTCAGCAGAGCATAAAGAAATACATTTGATACAGCCATATTTATAGTAAATTCAAAGTTGCAGAGTTCAAACTTCCTGCCCCGGCCTCCCTGCCGCCCTCCACTGCGATTGGACAATGGGCGAATAGCTGGGAGGCGGCTCTCCCGCCCGCTGCACCCCTGGACCAATCAGGAATCTCCAGTGGTCCATAGGGTCCAATGGGGAGGCTCCTGCCATCTAGCGGCGATAGCAAATCAGGAAAGAGGGAGGCGGGATGATAGATCACAAAGGAATCTTGTGAATGAATTCTAAAAAAAAAATGCCATGTGGCCTGCGAGACAAAGAGGGAGTCTCAAGCAAGCCTGATCTATTGTGTTTAGTTTGGAATGAATCAACATGTGCAAAGGCAAGTCCGGATTTTACTAGCCAGCAAATATGAAGACAAGGAGGGTGAAACTGGGGTGAATGTTCCTTAGTGGGAAGTTAGTTAAATCAACCAGTGCGAAGGTGGGGGCTTTTTGAGGGTCCCCTGACCTCCAGGTAGAAAAAATGATTAGGGGTCTGCCAGGGGGCAAACAGCATTGTTGGGCAATCCTCTGAGAACAAAGCTGCCTGCCAGTTTATTTTTCATGCAAAGGAAATTGTGGATTGGGGTCTTTGGAGTGTCTGGAGCTCTGCAGTTTCCGGGGTGGGGTGGGGGAATTTCTTCATAAGGAAAGGGAAGGAAAAAAAGGTCAAGGGAAGGCCATTAGTACAAAGGAAAATATGGAAATATATACATTTGATGTAGCAGGAACCATGTGCCTATAATTCATAACAGGAAAAGTCCATATAAAAGTATGTTTTTGAAAGGGAAACGAAAGGGTTCATGGGGAAATGATTAAAAACATGAAATTCATGAGAAAAGGTCCAAAAGATTTCACTGAGCCAGTCAAGGAAGTCCTGCAGCGTTGAGGTTGAGACTTGTCCTTGGCCCTTTGCAGAACTATAAGTTATTATCTCTTTTTTTGGGGGGGGGGCACGCTTGACTTCAATATTTTGGGGTGCACTGTGCTGTTGGTGTCACTCAAACTGCCATGGAATTCTGGGAGGCATAGTTTTGCCAGGTCTTGAGCCTCAGCAAACTACAAATCCCAGGATTCCATAGCCTTGAGCCATGACAGTTCAAGTGGGGTAAATTGCATTAATTCTGCAATGCAGATGCATCTTAGTCATCGTGCCGTGTGGACACACTTTGGATTTGCTTCCTGTCTGAGTCCAGATTGAGTTTCTTTCGGTCCACCATTTATTTTTTTCCTCCCCTTGAGTCTATTTTGAAAAGTGGGCCTCCAACTAACAAAAGTTTTGTTTCCTTTGCAGAGAAAAGTCTAGTTCGGCTCCAGTCCCAACAGCATGGCAACCGCCTTTTATTTTTATGGAAGCGATTTACAAAGCGTGATCCTTTCCAAGCGCCTTCCAGTTAAGAGCTGGCCTTCCACCATGGAAACCCATTTAGGCAAACGCACGCTTTTGACAAATTTAATAGCCTTGCTCATTGGAGAGGTAGAATTTGGCTGCGTTTTGCAGCCCTGATCAGGAACAGCCTGCAAATGGACATCACCCGCACCTCTTTCACAATAATAAAATGACATTTCCCCCAGCAAACGAGCAATATGGTTCTCATCTAAAACTGGAAACAGGTTCCTCGTGGCAACGGCCAAAGAGAAATCCCTATTTTTCC